>NC_057806.1:526301430-526316105 GCF_018294505.1 Triticum aestivum | reverse complement strand
GAGAGTACCGGCGCCCCATGTGGGCAAACCGTTCCCCAGCTGGGCAATTAGCTGGTAATAACCGACGAGCATAGAAGCCAGGCCGACAACTCCTTGAGATTGAGCCCATGTCTCCGCTTAGAGAGGAGGACATAAAACGGAAATATGTCCGCGGCGAACCTTTGGTCGAGCATGAGGAGGTCAAGAAACTCCCAACGAGAATGTATGAATTTCATGATTGATACATGAAAACTACCAAGAGTTCCAATCGAGAGTCCCTCATGGTGAATGTCAAGGAGGAGCATTGCTTCCATGAGCTAGCTGTCTCCATTGAGTATTCAGAACTATTTCAGTTATTCAATCAAGATGCACTTGACAAATCTATCGTCAGTTGCTATTGTGTGTAAGTGATTTCTTTCTGTAATTTAAGTCTCAAGCTAGCTGTAGTGCTCATTGATGGATCATTACCTGTAATTATCCCCACTATATTTTTTCTGTGGCATTATGCAGGATGAAGATGTATGAAATGAAAAAAGCTGGACGCTATGGCATTGGGTTCATTGACCCAAACTCCGTTAATGAAGACACATGGAAATACAAATTGGCAGGACCCCGATTCCAAATCACATCGATCTAGCTGGTAACACCTCATATCACATTGCGGCCTCACGCACGGTATCCCCACGGGTGTCGCCTTACCATGGCCCAGGACCGTTTGCGCCTTTTGGCTCACGTATATGATAGTGTCGCTAGCATCCATATGTTAGAGAACCCGGGCCGACATGGCTAGTCGTGAACCCAAAGCGGCACAGACCTATGGAGACAGGCATACGTGAATCATATCGAGCATGTCGGTCATCAGCGTGTGAATCCGGGCTATGGCACTGGGCTAACAGGACTCCGGGGAACCTGGGCTGTAGCAGGCTAGGCAGGACTCCAGAAGTCACCGCGTGACATTTCCCCGAAGGGACATACATAGGAATGAAGTGAAACACATGCCGGCCAGTCAAGTGTCCTGAGCAGTAGTGCTGGGCTAGCAGGACTCCGATGAACCGGGCTGTAGCGTACTACTATGGCTCGAGGAGCACTAGACTACATTTCCCCATAAGAAAGGCTGCCAAGGATAAATAACTAGATTGTCAGATCCCACACATACCAAGCATTTCAATCATACACACAATATGCTCAATATGTGCAAATACAACATGGCATCACAACAAAACTCTACAACTCAAGTACTTTATTTAAAGGCTCCAGAGAGCCATACATAACATGTTCATATAGGTAGGGGTCACATGACCCGACACTCAAGTCATACAAGCATACAAGCACATGCGGAAGCAAATAGTCTGAGTACAGACACTAGAAAAAAAGAAGGCTTCTCGAAGCCTGTCTATCTACATAGGCGCCTCCATGGCCAACATCACCACCTGGGTGGCAAGTCACTCATCGACGTCAAGATCTACATAAAACCCGTCGGAGGGGGCGGTGTTGTCGTCTGAAAACAATAATTAAGCAAACATGAGTACAAAGGTACTCAGCAAGTCTTACATCAGAACCTACTATACATGCTCATTCTCAAGAAGGTGGTGGAGTTATTGCAGCAAGCCAGCTTTGACTCTTGGCTAAGCTATCCTACGAGACTCCACTAGTAAAATAGTTTTCGCACACGAGTCCACTACTCACCAACACAATACTCCACCGGGGATCCTCCCTCGTCATCCTACGAGAGGGCCATCCTCGGTACTCACACTTATCTTGAGTCTTTTAGTAGTATCCATTAACTTGTCTATGAACTGTATAGGCAACCAAGTAGTCCTTTACCGCGGACGCGACTATTCGAATAGTTTTATACCCTGCAGAGGTGTACTTCATCACACATGTTTCCACCACTTAGCGTTTGCACACGACATGTGCTCGGTAGACTTCAAGCAAAAACCGACGTGGGTGTAGACCACGACCTGACTAACCGCACAAGTCTCTAGTCCAGGTTTATCGCCTATTCAGGTTCCATCCGCAAGGAAATCCGGCCGGGGTGTCCTCAAAGGCCCCAAACGATTTGTGCAGGGTTCCCGAGACACCAAACGGGCGACTCGGTACACCGTGCCACGGTGTATCTACTGCATCATAGCCCACCCCTAGGGTCAGCGCTACGCACGGCCGCCAACACATAACCTACAAACACCAGAAACTAATTGAAACTCCTCGACAGAGTAATAGAGGGGTCAGTAAGTCGAGTGGGGTCATATTTCAGGGCCCAATGTGTGGTAGTAGTTGAATCTTAAATCACGCATACAGATCTCAGTTCTTATGGACGGCCTCGATGAAACAACTCACCATGTACTCCTACATGGCCTCTCATCGATACCTTTACCAAAACATGTTCAACACATCCCTCACATTACCGACATAAACATTTCACTCTAGCCCATCACCCAGATGAACCAGACCTGACACAACTCTAAGCATAGCAGGCATAGCAAGGTAGGAATCACATACATGGCTCAATCAACTCCTACACATGCTAGTGGCTTTCATCTAGTTACTGTGGCAATGACAGGTCATGCAGAGGATAAGGGTTCAACCACCGTAGCACACAGTAGTTTGAATCACGTTGTCTTAATGCAGTAAATAGGAGCAGAAGCGAGAACATGGGTTGTATCGGAATGATCAATGGGTTGCTTGCCTGATGTAGTGGTAGTAGGGTACTGCCCTTCAGACGGATATTCGGGGTTATCCTCGAAGGCAGAACCTACCACGAAAGACACACCAAACATAATCAATACATGACGATATGCAACAATATGATGCATGCTATGACATGGCAATATGAATGTGTCTTGGCCTAATGCAAGCTAAAACGGAAAGGAATGAACTCATTTGAATCAAAGATTCAAATGTTAGTTCACTTAACATAGCCATATTAGTGCATTATCTTCTTTTGCTTAAACATCAAGGTTAAAGTGGTTTGTCATGCATGGAACCATTACAGATGGATAGGTTGAATTTTTCTGATCATTTTTCATATATAAATCTTTGCATTTGGAGTTATGGTTGATTTTTTATGATTTTTTAGAAGTTTTGGCTATTTTCTGGAATTTCCTATTAAAGAATAAATCTAGAAAAGGATTTACTGCGTCAGCCTGGCGTCAGTGTGACGTCAGCAGTCAACTGGGACGGTCTAGGTAAAACCTGACCAGTTGGTCCCGCGTGTCAGTGTCATAGCCTAACTAGTTTTTAGTTAGTCCTAATCCTAACTTAATTAGTAGGCAGGTCCCATCTGTCATAGGCCAGGGGGGTCAAACTGGGCCCACCCAGGTCAACTCAGTTAGCGGGGGTCAAACCCCTGGTCAGCAGGGTCAATCCCGCCGGTGTTGAGTCGCCGACGAGGCCGAGACGGCGGAGGGGCTCGGATTTTACCCTCCGGCGACCAAATTAGCGGCCGAGACCACCTACAGAGAGCTGGCACTCTCGCGCATCCATTGGAGCAAGTGAGAAAGGCTGCGGTGGGGTGAGCTCGCCGGAGTCGAGCTCGTGGCAGCGGCCGGGGCTCGGGTGACGACGGGTTCGGCGCTACGGTGCAAGGCAGGAGGAGCTGGTGGGCGCTACGGGCTCCTGGAGCCGTGCTGAGCGCAGAGGTGTGCTTGGCTTCGAGCCACTGTGGCTCTAGCCACGATGGCAACGAGGCACGGCGGCAGCGAGCTTCGGCCGCGGTGGTTAGTAATGCTAGAGGAGGAAATAGACGGCGGGAAGCGAGAGGTTTGGTAGAGGAGCTCACGACGGTTGCAGAACGCGTCTCAGCGGGCTCGGGGGAGGTCGGACGACGTCGGGGCGTTGCCGGCGATCTCGGTTGCTCGAGGTAGAAGACGACCGCGGTGATGACGTTTGGGGGCGTCCGGTGCGGCGTGGCTCGGCGGAGAGGACGAGGGCGACGAGGCGGGGCTTTTGGACGGGTCCGTGAGACGAGGGGAGCACGGTGGTCACGGGTTTCACGATGGCGCGGGCGTGGCTGCGTCGGCCATGGCGTCGAGGGAGCGAGGGAGAGAGGCAGGGGGAGAGTGGAGCGGTCGAGGAGTCCAGGGGGTCTGCGTGGCACTCATAAACGGTGTCCTGGGCGTCGGCAGAAGCAGGAGGTGGCCGGCGTGTGGCTGCGGGCGCCGGCCATGCGCCTCTCATCCTCCCGGCGAGAGGAGGAGGATGACTGGCAGTGGCCAGTGGGCTGGGCCGAGCTGGGTCAGGCCAGGGCGACAGGTAAGTTCCTTTCTCTCTCCTTTTTCTGTTTTTTTATTTATTCTATTATTTCTGTAACTTCAAGGCTTTATTAAAAATGCCAGGGCATTTCCAAAAATCATAAAATTAATCATGGCTACTGCTTAGAATATATCCAACAACAAACATTTTTGTTTATGATTATTTGAGGATTTAAAATATTTTATTGCATTTAAATGCCCAAATGCAAATACTATAAGAATTAATCCAATGACCTTAAGATGTCCTAGAAAAATGTGCACCATTTTTGTCAAAGGTTTTAACCCAAAACAAAAAGGGTGGGCTTTTTAGAAGGGCATTTCAGGTTCATTGAAAAAGTTTTTAGTAAACCCTAGTTGTTCCAGGGGGATGTTGGGGGTTCTGTCATCCCCATTTCAGTTTTCTGGGAATTAAAAGATGATGCAACACTCTAATGCTTGAACTAGCTAGGGTGTGACAACTCACCCCCACTCAAAAGAATCTCGTCCCGAGATTTAGGATCCGTTGGGAAGAAGGTGGGGTACTCGAGTCGAAGACGATCCTTCCTTTCCCAAGTGGCTTCTTTTTCAGAGTGGTGTGATCATTGAACCTTGAGAAACTTGATGTTATGGCGTTGAGTGGTATGCTCGGCTTGATCAAGGATACGAACGGGACATTCCCGATATGAAAGATTATCTTGTAGATCATCCGTTTCGTGGTCCACTCCACGGATAGGGTCGACGAAGCAATGCCTGAGTTGAGAAACGTGGAAGACATCATGAACTCTAGAAAGATGCGGAGGTAGTTCCAATTGGTAGGCAACTTCTCCTGTTTGGCAAGAATGCGAAAGGGTCCAATGTAACGAGGAGCCAATTTGCCTTTGATACCGAAACGATGGGTTCCCTTTAACGGAGTAACCTGAAGGTAAGCTTTCTCGCCGACTTCATAAGTCATGAGCTTATGTTTACGATCATATTGGCTCTTTTGACGAGATTGGGCTGTTTTCAATTTCTCACGAATAACGTGAACCTGCTCTTCTGCTTCCTGAATCATATCCGGGCCAAAGAGTTGTCTTTCCCCGGTTTCTGACCAGTTAAGAGGCCTTCGACATTTTCGTCCATAGAGAACTTTGAAAGGAGCTTTGCCCAAGCTAGCTTGATAACTATTGTTATAAGCAAACTCCGCGAATGGAAGGCATTTCTCCCAACCCATTCCGAATGAGATGACAGAAGCTCGGAGCATATCTTCTAGAATTTGATTGACTCGCTCTACTTGACCACTTGATTGAGGATGGAAGGCGGTGCTAAAAGAGAGACAATTTCCCATAGCATTTTGGAAACTTTCCGAAAATCGAGAGGTGAAGAGACTCCCACGGCCTGAGTTAATTTCCAATGGGACACCATGAAGAGATACTATTTGGGAGATGTATAAATCAGCTAGCTGGCTAGCGGTGATACTCTCACGAACAGGTAGAAAGTGGGCTACTTTGGAAAGACGGTCGATCACGACGAAGATGGCATTATTCCCTCTCTTGGTCCTGGGAAACCCAGTGATGAAATCCATACTGATTTTATCCCATTTCCATTCAGGAATAGCCAAAGGTTGAAGGGTGCCAGCAGGCCGTTGATGCTCTGCTTTAACATGACGACAGACGTCGCAGCTAGCAATGTATTAAGCAATTTCTCTCTTCATCCTAGTCCACCAAAACCTCTGGCGTAGGTCTTGATACATCTTGGTACTACCGGGATGAATGGTGAGAGGGGATTCATGAGCTTCCTTAAGAATCAACTGGCGTAGATGTTGTTTCTTGGGAACCACCAAGCGGTTCTCGAAGAAGACAACACCTCTCTCATCCATGGAAAAACATTTAGCAACTCCGCTAGCAATGTTTTCCTTAATTTGGAATATGCCCTTGTCACGCTTCTGGGCAGCTATGATTTGATCCGTAAGGTTAGGCTTCGCCACCAGGGTGGATAGGAATCCTCCAGGAACAATGTGAAGATTAAGCTTACGAAATTCCTCATGGAGAAGTGGTTGACTTTGTTGTAACATCAGGTTGTTACAATAAGATTTACGACTTAGCGCATCAGCCATGACATTGGCTTTGCCCGGGGTGTAAGTTATTCCTAAGTCGTAATCCGAGATCAACTCGACCCAACGTCTTTGCCTGAGATTCAAATCCGGTTGGGTGAAGATATATTTCAAACTTTGGTGATCGGTGAAGATCTTGCAACGATTACCGAGGAGGTAATGTCGCCAAGTTTTAAGTGCATGGACTACAGCTGCAAGCTCTAGATCATGTGTGGGATAATTTTCCTCATGTGGGTGTAATTGCCGTGAAGCATAGGCAATTACCTGACGATCTTGCATGAGTATGCAACCTAGTCCTTGTCGTGAGGCGTCGCAATAGATAATAAAGTCCTTGGAGAAATCTGGTGGTACCAGTATGGGAGCAGATGTCAGGCGTCTTTTCAGTTCTTGAAAGCTGAACTCGCACTGTGGAGTCCACTCGAACTTTTTATCTTTCTTGAGGAGTTCAGTTAGAGGTTTAGCAACCTTGGAGAAATTCTCGACGACGCGGCGGCAATAGCTCGCTAAGCCAAGGAAGCTCCGAACTTGCTTGACCGTCTCAGGTGGAGTCCAATCAAGGATGGCTTGAACTCACTCGGGATTGACAACAATACCCTTACCAGAGATTACATGGCCTAGATAGGTCACTTCTGGCAACCAAAATTCACACTTGGAGAATTTGGCATAAAGGCGATGCTCTCGAAGTTTCGTCAATACCAGCCTTAGATGTTCGGCATGTTCCTCTTCATTCTTGGAGTAGATGAGTATGTCATCGAGGTATACTACGACGAATTTATCCAAATACTCCATGAAGACCGAGTTCATTAACCGAGAGAAGGTGGCTGGGGCATTGGTTAAACCGAAGGACATAACGGTGTACTCGTATTGGCCATAACGAGTAACAAAGGCCGTTTTAGGAATGTCCCCGTTTCTGATTTTGATTTGATGGTAGCCCAACCTCAAATCCCTATTGGAAAAGACTAAGGATCCAGCGAGCTGGTCATACAGATCGTTGATCCTGGGAAGCGGATACTTGTTCTTGATAGTGACCAAGTTGACAGGTCGGTAATCTACAACCATCTGATCCGTTCCATCCTTCTTCTTGACGAAAAGGACAGGGCAAGCCCAAGGGGAGGAACTAGGACGGATGAAACCCCTTTTCAAGGACTCATCGAGTTGGTTCTTAAGCTTGGCTAGTTCTAAGGGTGCCATCTTATGGGGTCTTCTAGAAATTGGAACGGTTCCTGGAACAAGGTCTATCACAAACTCGACATCCCTGTCAGGTGGAACACCTGGCAGTTCTTCTGGAAAGACATCCGGAAAGTCCCGGACTACCAGAATATCTTCAAAGTCTGGAAGGGGGTTGGCATTTAGGGAGTAAAGCTGGCGCTTGGCCACTCGAGTTAAGACATTGACTATCTTGCCCGATGGGTGAGTAAGTTGAACGGTTCTAGTGGCACAATCAATCTTAGCGTAATGAGCTGACATCCAGTCCATACCCAAGATGATGTTTATGTCTGAGGACTTGAGAGCTATTAAGGATGCAAGGAAGACAAGTCTATCGACAAGAATTTAGTTCCCATGGCTTACTCTAGAAGTTTGCCATTTGGAACCCGGAGTTTGAATTACCATGGAAGTGGGCATGTCACAGAATGTCGTGTTATGCAATCGAGCATAGTTCTCGGATATGAATGAATGAGATGCTCCAGTATCGAAAAGAACAGATGCCGGATGGCAATTAACAAGGAGCGTACCAAGGACGACGTTAGGATCCTCATGAGCCTCCTCGGCTGAGACATAGTTGACATGGCCACGTGCAGTGGTGACCGGCTTGGCGTAGAATGTCTTTCTTGCTGGCTTACCACGGCCAACGGACTTTGCAGAGTGATTGGGGTTGTTGTTCTGGGGACACTCTCGACTATAGTGACCCGGCTCTCCACACTTGAAACATGTCACAACATTGGGGCGTGGAGCAGCATTAGCAGCGGGGCCACCATAGGGCTTGGACGGTGCAAACTGCTGGTTGGGACGAGGCGCCTCAAAGGATGGCCTCGGAATGAACCTGGGTGGCAGTGCCGTGCTTGGAATCCACACCCGGTGCTTCTGAGATCCAGAGCCGAATGAAGAGCCAAAATCACGGGAGTGCTTGCGTGAAGCATCATAATCAGACTGGCCTGTCTCAGCATTGATGGCTTTATTGACCAACTTCTGAAAGGAGGTGCACTCGTGCAGACGACGATCACGGCGAAGCTCAGGGCTAAGTCCCTTGTGGAACCTTGCCTGCTTCTTAGCGTCGGTGGATACCTCTTCAGGAGCATATCGTGCCAGATTCCCAAATTCACGACTATATGCATCCACATTCAGTCTTCCTTGGGTGAAATTGCAGAACTCTTCCCTCTTGCGATCTATGAGACCTTCCGGAATGTGATGCTCACGGAAAGCCTCACTGAATTCAGCCCAAGTAGTGATTTGGCCGACCGGGCGCATAGCTTCAAAATTTTCCCACCAAAGGCTAGCAGGGCCTTCGAGGTGATAGGCAGCATAAGTAACCTTATCAGCTCCGGCTACGTTGGCAGAACGTAGCTTGTGGGTGATGCTGCGAAGCCAGTCATCCGCGTCGAGGGGCACGACGGAATGGTTATACTTTGGTGGGTACAGCTTGATAAAGTCATCGATTGACACCAAGTCATTTCGCTGATGGCGTGCAGTGTTCTGCTCAATCCGCTCCAGCAAGCGGTTAGTCTCACGCTTGTTTCTTTCCGCCTCCAGCATCACTTCGGCCAGAGAAGGCGGGTGAGGCAGATTTTCACCCCTAGCTGCACTGGCTTCCCCCTGCTCCGGGGCAGCAGGGTTGCTGCGGGTGTTGACCATCCTAGGAGAAAACAAGACAACGGTTTAGATAAGGATGGCACAACTTAGCAAGGAAGTGCATAATGTAACGGATAACACAGAATGCAGAGATGTTCATCCGTATGTCATGGTAATATAGAACTTCCATATATATACCAACGGTCATATACACCAAACATAGTTTAGTACAAGCCCAGGCTACAGTACAACTATGATGAAAGACGTTACATCTCATCGGAGGCATTCCAAGCTCCTATACATTATTTGTCTACACCTCCGGAATTGATTACACACTAAGTCATATTCCACAAGTCACGCAGGACAGTGGAGATACAACTATTACAATACTAGTGATACTACTACTAACTCAGACAGCTCCGTAGTAGTCCTCATAGAAGTCACCTCCATAGCCTGGAAGTTCAACGTGATCATCCGGGAACAGACGGTCCTGAGGAGCCTGTGGACCAAAGGGACTAGGGTGAGGTCTTGGACCAACAAACGGTGGCCTGCGGGGACCACGGGGTGGGGTGATGCCTCCCACATCACGCCAATCCACCATGTCTGGCAGAGCAGATCTCACAGGATACAGATCCCTTGTATCCATACATCCAGATTGCACCGCAGGTGCAAACCGAGTCAAAGTGGCCCAATGATCAGCACGGGTGTTGAAAAGCTCCAGTCTCAAGGCCTGATTCTCTCGGTCCTTATCCTTGAGCATCTCGGAAGTGGTACGAGTTAGTGAGTCCTCTTGAGTGGAGTCAGCATAGATAGCCTGGAGATACCCTTGCGCTCCCAGGAGTGAAGCTGGCATATAACGGAAGTCGGTGTTCCGAAGCAGGCCAGTCCGGACTCGCATGATGGTCATCATGGAATAGGCAACATCCTGCACAGCCATCTCAACAGTAACCCCGAGTCCATAGGAACAGTGGAGGGGCTCGGTAGATCCAGGATAAGAAGGAAATATCCTGACGGTGCAGAAATATTGGCTTTGATTAAAGTCTTGGAATTGCTCTTCGACAGTGTATTCAGGATACCAATGGTAACCCGTCTCGATCATTACCCGGACTAACATAGCAGTATGACCGGGCACATCGAGGCACCGGGTCAGGCGAACCACTTGGTTTTGAGCATGAGTGGCCATCTGAAAGCACAACCACAATGCAAAGACATTAGAATTTCTAGGGAAAAATTGACAGCATAACAGCTGTAAATGCTTAGAAAAAGATTTGAGACATCCACAACAGTTTGCAATACCACTCAACAACATCATATCAGGGTTTTGATTCAACTAGAAACATACTAAAAGTAGTAGAAACTGTACTGAGGCTTGTAACAACAATCCTATAAGGTACTACGGATTAGTAACACGTGAACCTAACAAAAGAAGAGAGCCTAGTCCTTAACCCACGTTGAATGAGAAGAGAATGACTCAGATCAAAGGGCATAAGGTAAAGGAGGAAAAAGAGCCTTACGTTCCCTCCCACAATCAATTCCCCTACATATAACTAAAGCATTTCTAGACTCGACATCGACCAGTTTGGATCAACGAACCTACAGGCAGTCCGGCTCTGATGCCAACGCTGTCAGGACCCCGATTCCAAATCACATCGATCTAGCCGGTAACACCTCATATCACATTGCGGCCTCATGCACGGTATCCCCACGGGTGTCGCCTTACCATGGCCCGGGACCGTTTGCGCCTTTTGGCTCACGTATATGATAGTGTTGCTAGCATTCATATGACAGAGAACCCGGGCCGACATGGCTAGTCGTGAACCCAAAGCGGCACAGACCTATGGTGACAGGCATACGTGAATCATATCGAGCATGTCGGTCATCAACGTGTGAATCCGGGCTGTAGCACTAGGCTAACAGGACTCCGGGGAACCTAGGCTGTAGCAGGCTAGGCAGGACTCCGGAAGTCACCGCGTGACATTTCCCCAAAGGGACAGACATAGGAACGAAGTGAAACACATGCCGGCCAGTCAAGTGTCCTGAGCAGTAGTGTTGGGCTAGCAGGACTCCGGTGAACCGGGCTGTAGTGGATTACTATGGCTCGAGGAGCACTAGACTACATTTCCCCATAAGAAAGGCTGCCAAGGATAAACAACTAGATTGTCGGATCCCACACATACCAAGCATTTCAATCATACACACAATATGCTCGATATGTGCAAATACAACATGGCATCAAAACAAAACTCTACAACTCAAGTACTTTATTTAAAGGCTCCAGAGAGCCATACATAACATGTTCATACAGGTAGGGGTCACATGACCCAACACTCAAGTCATACAAGCATACAAGCACATGCGGAAGAAAATAGTCTGAGTACAGACACTAGAAAGAAAGAAGGCTTCTCGAAGCCTGTCTATCTACATAGGGCCCTCCATGGCCAAGATCACCACCTGGGTGGCAAGGCACTCATCGACGTCGAGATCTACATAAAACCCGTCGGAGGGGGTGGTGTTGTCGTCTGAAAACAGTAATTAAGCAAACATGAGTACAAAGGTACTCAGCAAGTCTTACATCAAAACCTACTATACATGCTCATTCTCAAGAAGGTGGTGGAGTTATTGCAGCAAGCCAGCTTTGACTCTTGGCTAAGCTATCCTACGAGACTCCACTAGTAAAATAGTTTTCGCACATGAGTCCACTACTCACCAACACAATACTCCACCGGGGATCCTCCCTCGTCATCCTACGAGAGGGCCATCCTCGGTATCCACACTTATCTTGAGTCTTTTAGTAGTATCCATTAACTTGTCTATGAATTGTATAGGCAACCAAGTAGTCCTTTACCGCGGACGCGGCTATTCAAATAGTTTTATACCCTGCAGGGGTGTACTTCATCACACATGTTTCCACCACTTAGCATCTGCACACGACATGTGCTCGGCAGACTTCAAGCGAAAACTGACGTGGGTGTAGACAACGACCTGACTAACCGCACAAGTCTCTAGTCCAGGTTTATCGCCTATTCAGGTTCCATCCGCAAGGAAATCTGGCCGGGGTGTCCTCAACGGCCCCAAACGATGTGTGCAGGGTTCCCGAGACACCAAACGGGCGACTCGGTACACCGTGCCACGGTGTATCAACCGCATCATAGCCCAGCCCTAGGGTCAGCGCTACGCACGGCTGCCAACACATAACCTACAAACACCAGAAACTAATTGAAACTCCTGGACAGAGTACTAGAGGGGTCAGTAAGTCGAGCGGGGTCATATTTCAGGGCCCAATGTGTGGTAGTAGCTGAATCTTAAATCACGCATACAGATCTCAGTTCTTATGGATGGCCTCGATGAAACAACCCACCATGTACTCCTACATGGCCTCTCATCGATACCTTTACCAAAACATGTTCAACACATCCCTCAGATTACCGACATAAACATTTCACTCTAGCCCATCACCCAGATGAACCAGACCTGACACAACTCTAAGCATAGCAGGCATAGCAAGGTAGGAATCACATATGTGGCTCAATCAACTCCTACACATGCTAGTGGGTTTCATCTAGTTACTGTGGCAATGACAGGTCATGCAGAGGATAAGGGTTCAACTACCGTAGCACACAGCAGTTTGAATCGCGTTGTCTTAATGCAGTAAACAGGAGCAGAAGCGAGAACATGGGTTGTATCGGAATGATCAATGGGTTGCTTGCCTGATGTAGTGGTAGTAGGGTACTGCCCTTCAGACGGATATTCAGGGTTATCATCGGAGGCAGAACCTACCACGAAAGACACACCGAACATAATCAATACATGACGATATGCAACAATATGATGCATGCTATGACATGGTAATACGAATGTGTCTTGGCCTAATGCAAGCTAAAACGGAAAGGAATGAACTCATTTGAATCAAAGATTCAAATGTTAGTTCACTTAACATAGCCATATTAGTGAATTATCTTATTTTGCTTAAACATGAAGGTTAAAGTGGTTTGTCATGCATGAAACCATTACAGATGGATAGATTGAATTTTTCTGATCATTTTTCATATATAAATCTTTGCATTTGGAGTTATGGTTGATTTTCTATGATTTTTAGAAGTTTTGGCTATTTTCTGGAATTTTCTATTAAAGAATAAATCCAGAAAAGGATTTACTGCATCAGTGTGACATCAGCAGTCAACTGGGACGGTCCGGGTCAAACCTGACCAGTGGGTCCCGCGTGTCAGTGTCATAGCCTAACTAGTTTTTAGTTAGTCCTAATCCTAACTTAATTAGCAGGCGGGTCCCATCTGTCATAGACCAGGGGGGTCAAACTGAGCCCACCCGGGTCAACTCAGTTAGCGGGGGTCAAACCCCTGGTCAGCAGGGTCAATCCCGCCGGTGTTGAGTCGCCGGCGAGGCCGAGACGGCGGAGGGGCTCAGATTTTGCCCTCCAGCGACCAAATTAGCGGCCGAGACCACCTACAGAGAGCTGGCACTCTCGCGCATCCATTGGAGCAAGCGAGAAAGGCTGCGGTGGGGTGAGCTCGCCGGAGTCGAGCTCGTGGTGGCGGCCGGGGCTCGGGCAACGACGGGTTCGGCGCTACGGTGCAAGGCAGGAGGAGCTGGTGGGCGCTACGGGCTCCTGGAGCCGTGCTGAGCGCAGAGGTGTGCTTGGCTTCGAGCCAGTGTGGCTCTAGCCACGACGGCGACGAGGCACGGCGGCGGCGAGCTTCGGCCGCAGTGGTTAGTAAGGCTAGAGGAGGAAATAGACGGCGGGGAACGAGGGGTTCGGTAGAGGAGCTCACGGCGGTTGCAGAACGCGTCTCAGCGAGCTCGGGAAGGTCGGACGACGTCGGGGTGTTGCCGGCGATCTCGGTTGCTCGAGGTAGAAGACGACCGCAGTGATGACGTTTGGGGCCGTCCGGTGCGGCATGGCTCGGAGGAGAGGACGAGGGCGACGAGGCGGGGCATTTGGACGGGTCAGTGGGGTTTCACGACGGCGCGGGCGCGGCTGTGTCGGTCGTGGCGTTGAGGGAGCGAGGGAGAGAGGCAGGGGGAGAGTGGAGCGGTCGAGGGGTCCAGGGGGTCTGCGTGGTACTCGTAGACGGCATCCTGGGCGTCGGCAGAAGCAGGAGGTGACCGGCGTGTGGCTGCGGGCGCCGGCCACGCGCCTCTCGTCCTCCTGGCGAGAGGAGGAGGATTACTGGCAGTGGCCAGTGGGTGGGCCGAGCTGGGCCAGGCCAGGGCGACAGGTAAGTTCCTTTCTCTCTCCTTTCTCTGTTTTTTTATTTATTCTATTATTTCTGTAACTTTAGGGCTTTATTAAAAATGCCAGGACATTTCCAAAAATCATAAAATTAATCATGGCTATTACTTAGAATATATCCAACAGCAAACATTTTTGTTTATGATTATTTGAGAATTTAAAATATTTTATAGCATTTAAATGCCCAAATGCAAATACTATAAGAATTAATACAATGACCTTAAGATGTCCTAGAAAAATGTGCACCATTTTTGTCAAAGGTTTTAACCCAAAACAAAAAGGGTGGGCTTTTTAGAAGGGCATTTCAGGTTCATTGAAAAAGTTTTTAGTAAACCCTAGTTGT
>NC_057806.1:526151296-526301065 GCF_018294505.1 Triticum aestivum | reverse complement strand
TGGTTCTACGAGAATATAGTCCATGTCGCCCAATTACAGGAGAGAGACATGCCACTTCCGAACCAACTGATAGTTTCTCACTACGACTGAAGCCAACTCCAAAATTCACACCGTGTCTTCAGCATCCTCCTGATGGACAGCAGCAACCGCGTTGTTGAACCTGAGCAACTTCCTAGCCCTGCACTCCCTCATGATGCCATGCCAGCCGACACCGAGCGCCGTCAGCCCAGCCGCGACGGCGAACACCCTCCACCCAGCCACCGCACACACATAGGCCAGAAAAGCCGACGGCGCGGCGCACATGGCCACGAGCGCAGGCAGCGGCAGCGGCACGCGGTAGGGGCGCTTCAGCGCCGGGTGCTTGACACGAAGCCAGATGAAGGAGGCGAACTCGAGCAGCGTGCCCAGGCTATACAAGAAGTTGGCGGTGGCGACGACGTCGTCGAAGCCGAGGAAGGAGACGGCGATCGCGACGGTGGTCGACGCGGCGATGGCAACCCATGGGGTCCCGGTATAGGCAGCGCGGCGGGCAAAGACAGACGGGACGAGGCCCAGTTCCGCCATACCGAGGAGCTGGAACGAGCCACTGCTCATCTGGGCCTCGAACATGCCGATGGAGGAGATCACCGCACCGGCCCCCGTCCAGTACTTGAGCCATGGGCCCCCGATAATGCCTGTTAGACACAGAAAATTTACATTTTTCTTTGAAGAATCAAAGTAGGATAATAAACACGTCGTGTTGTAAGTTGCACTAGTTGGATTCAGCCAACTCGATTATAGCACATCTCGAGGTGTTAAAATACTGTTTTGATAATATCATCAAGACGTCTGAGATTTTGGCATGTCTAAGTTGTTGTCATGAACCAGAAAAGAGTTTGTTGTTCGCTATTGTCTTATAGTACGACCTATACATGATAGGGCCATGATGGTTAAAAGTGTAACTTTACATTAATAAAAAGTGTAACTTGCACTTCTATAAAATATGGCAACTAGGTAAAAAAAAGCCCATATCCTAAAAAAAGGGTAAAAATGTACATGGTGCCCTTTTCACTAAATTAAAGTCGCACCTTTCAGAATCGACTTAGACTTTAGAAAATCCCAACCAATTTTGAGGCACAACTCTCCAAAGTGGAATTACATATAAAATTCACTCTTTGCCTTCTTTGCACCCACTCTTTGAAAGTCATGATTTAAAATAATAATAAAATAGTGTTTATGATTTAATATGTACACTTGAAACATTTGGTGGAACATTATACTATGTGTTTCGAATGAAAAAAGGCAATCCTAGAATTTGATTAGTGAATACTCGCTCCGTCCCGAATTGTTTGTCTAGATACAGATGTATCAAGGCGCGTTTTAGTGTTAGATACATCCATATCTAGACAAATCAAAGACAAGTAATTTTGGGACCAAGGTAATATAAGTTATTCAGGTACGCACAATATATGTTTTTGCTATGCAAGTGTACATGTTGTATCATGTGAACATCGACGAACTTTTTTTTCCAGAATTCACATGTTTTTGAAGTAAGCAAAGAGAAGAAAATATGTTTTCTTTTTTGCAAAACCATCTGCACAAATCCGGGATGCTGGACATTACTTTGTGTAATATATTATTGCATAAACTCATTTAATATAAAATAGTATAATCACTAAAGTTAAGCTAGAGGCACATCATAAAAGTAGAGTTTCCTTGATTAGCAATTTTAAAAAAAGAAAAACATGTTTCACAAATGGGACGTTTACCCTTGTTTAAGCCCAACAATATCTTTCTTTTGCAGCAACTAAGCCCAACAATACCAACCAAGAAAAATATACAAACTAGCTACAGATTCAAAGGTCATGATTCAAATTTTGAGAGATGTAATTTTATGTTCGATTCTAACCAGCAGGAGGCACACAATCTTGTAAAATTTTCAGTAACACTCCCACAGGGTCGCCATTTGTGGCTGATATTCCCTCATGAGCGTCTTTGTATCCCTTTAAACGTTGATTCACTAATAAAGTTTGGGATCCCTAAAAAAAAGTACAGATTCAAAGGCACACGCAAAGAAAAAAAAAACCTACAGATACAAAGCAATATGAGCGGCGGCGGTAACTGACGTTAACTGATATAAAGTTATAAACAATCCAAGTAACTGACGTTAACTGATATAAACAATCCATAGGGTAGATGATAACAACAAATGAAGGAAAGGAGAATGAGAACAAACAAGATGACCAAAACCTTGTGTCTCGTAGCACTGTAGCAGTAAGAAGAAACTGATACTAAGTGGCGTTTGTACGTACCTGCGGCATCGGCCAAGTAGCCATTGACCCAGGCATCCGGCGGTGCGTCCGTGGCGCCGGTGGCGGCCATAAGCGGCAGCAGGTAACTGGCGGCGATCAGGACAACCGCCAGCGCCAGCGCCCGCGGGAACGTCCGCTCCGGCCGCTCCACCTCGCCGGCGATGGTGCTCGCGCTGTCCCAGTAGTTGAGGTTCCAGAACAGCGTGTTGAAGAAGAGCCTCCAGTCCTTCCTCCCACTCACCTGCGCCGCCCCCCGACGCGGCCGCACCTTGGGCACCGCCATCGCCGTCATCAGCACGAATGGGGCCAGCGACACTACCCCCAGCGCCACCGTGCCCCAGCCTACAATGCTCAGGCCAACGTAGTTCACGAAGGAGAGGAACAGCGTCATGGCGATCACCGTGCCCGTGCGCGTCCTGCCGGGCTGCGCGACCGCTGGGGCCACGCCGCCAAGGTAGTCGGCGACGAGGGCCGGGTAGGCGGCGATGTTGATGACGATGCTGAGGTACTTCCACGTGCCGAGGAGGGAGCCGGCGAGCGGGCCAAAGGCGTGGTCGGCCCACCGGACGAAGCCGCCGTTGCCCGGGAACGCGGTGGCGAGCTCGGCGGTGACGAGCGACTCCGGAACGCCCCACGCGAAGGGGAAGATGAGGAAGCCGAGCAGCGTGAACAGCGGGCCCGCCGCGCGGACAGCCTTCTCGGAGCCATACGGGCCGCCTGCCACCTCGAAGTAGATGAGGAAGACGAGCGGAATCAGAGTGATCTTGCGCCGCAGGTGGCCGGACGACGTCGGGTCCGGGCCACCGCCTTGCTGCAGCTGCTGGTCATGTGGTGTGTGCTCTTGCGCGACGGCCCCATGCGGCTGTGGATGTTGTCCTTGTTCCTCACTCTGTGGTGGTTGTCTGTCAGTTAGGATTTCTTGATTCATGCTGAGCTTACTCGCCAGAGTACGGAGGAACAAGCTTGCGTGCCGATCATTCGTGTGGCCGTTGTGCTATATATATAATTAATCGGTGTGTCTAGGGCACATCTAGATATGCTTTAGTTATGACACATCTAAATGAGTGAATTAAACATAAAAAATAAAAAAATAAAAAATAATATCTACACGAATCTCAACATAAGATGAATGACATAGAATTTAGATGTGCAATACTTATAGCACATCTAGATGTGCTTTAACAAAACTGATAATTAAATTTGAGACGAAAGAGGGAGCCAGAAAGGGTATGCGCTCATTTTGGTCAGGTTGTGCTAATTGGGTAAGTCCCAACGAATCACCAGCTGACGCCCGAATAGATATGCTTAATTTGCTGCGGGCTGCGAGCTTAGAGCTTAATTAGCTGCCATCACCTTTGTCCGATTGAGCTCTTTTAATTTTGTTTGGTTGCTTTAGCTAACTACTCCACTTGTTTAGGGTGTACTGAAGGCCATTCTGTGCTTGCTGCCATTAATATAATCCTGATCAGCTCGATCGTCACAAGATGAACATGTCGGCAGTGGTAGTTAAATCCATTCTTTTCCTCCACACATATAAACACACTAAAATGTATCCAATGTGTGGATCACTAATTCACTATACAGAATACCACAACTAATCTTGTTTGACATTCAGCAAGTAGCCAGCCAACTAATCATGCTATCCCATGCAAAAAAAAAGCCAATCATGCTATTGAATATCCCTTTTTAGATAATGCTATTGAATCTCTAGGAGGTCGTATTAGAGTGATGTATTCGTCAAGATCGTCAATGATGACGTTGGTCACGACTTCCGGCAAGGGACCGTTTATCCCATATGCTATTCAATATCATGCCGGACGATATCTAAGGCAATGATCATGAATATAGGCATTACGTCCGTGTCAAGGAGACCGAAACGACTCTGCATCTACTACTATTACTCCACACATCGACCGACTCCTGCCTGCATCTAGAGTATTAAGTTCATCAGAACAGAGTAACGCATTAAGTAAGATGACATGATGTAGCGGGATTAACTCAAGCAATATGATGAAAACCCCATTTTGTTATCCTCAATGGCAACAATACAATACGTGTCCATTCCTCTTCTGTCACTAGGATCGAGCACCGCAAGATTAAACCCAAAGCTAAGCACTTCTCCCATTGCAAGAAAACCAATCTAGTTGGCCAAACCAAATCGATAGTTCGAAGAGACTTGCAAAGATATCAAATCATGCATATAAGAATTCAGAGGAGATTCAGATAATATTCATAGATAAGTTGATCATAAATCTACAATTCATCGGATCTCGGCAAACACACCGCAAAAGAGTATTACATCGAATAGATCTCCAAAAACATCGAGGAGAACATGGTATTGGGAATCAAAGAGAGAGAAAAAGCCATCTAGCTACTAGCTATGGACTCGTAGGTCTGAAGTAAACTACTCACGCTTCATCGGAGAGGCAATGATGTTGATGTAGAAGCCCTCCGTGATCAAATCCCCCTCCGGCAGTGTCGTGGAATTGTCACGGCAGATGTCCTAGTGTGAGGACTTCGTCGTGGAGCCATCGCGTTGAGGTTAACTTAAAGGGGTTAATCAGGACAAAGGACACGAGGAGTTTATACTGGTTCGGCTCCTTACGATGAAGGTAAAAGCCTAGTCCAGTTTGTAGTTCGTATTGCTAGGGTTTCAATGAGCAGGGAGCGAATACGCTTAACCCGTCTCTCGATCTGTTGTTTCTTACCCTAAGCCGCCGCTAGGTCGTCCCCTTATATACACGGGCTGACACCCTGCGGCCTTTAGAGTCCCGGCCGGCTTATACAACGTATCCGGCTTGGTAACCTTTCTTACATACCTTACAACACAAGCTTTACATACATGGCGGTTTATATCTATGGGCCTTAAGCCGCCTTTCGGGTTTAGGCCCTTTACTAAGCCTACTTATGAACCGCCATACGATCTTGGGCTTCATTGTGATGAATAGTCATAGGAATGACCCGGCCCCTCCCGGGCGGGTCATACCTAATAGTTATATCCCCAACATTAGGCCCCAGATTGATTTTGAACTTGTTCATGTCAATCTCCAAGACCTAGAAAAATCCTTCCATATCCGCTGCAAAAACTTTGTAACCCGCTGTGACGTCATCTCCAAGAATTTCGGAAACCTGCTACGACGTCATCTTCAATGGATCTTTATCTTATTGTCTTCCCGAAAATCGAGGAGGCTGGCGTCCAATTAGCTGGATAACTATCATTCGGCCTCCTCGTCTTTTGCGCCTGCCTGTTTTCCCGCCTCCTTATAAACAGGACCATAAGGTCATCTCGCATTCTTCTCCTTCTCCTTTCTTCCTCCTCACAGCGCATCGTCCCGCACGAGTTGCCACCGTCAACCTCCGTCCTCGTCCTCGACTCTGGCCACTGCATCACCCTGAGTGGACCAGAGAACTGCGGCGCCATTCCGCTGTTATAACAGCACCAGTAAGCCTTCCTTTTTTCGTCACCAATCTTCCATTAGGGTTTGTCGCTGTTCATCGGTATTCATCCGCGTTCATCACCGTCCTTCTCTTTCTTTGTTTAGATCCAAAAACCGTAGGAATTTTGCGCGGTAGTAGTTTTAGCACTTGCTTTAATACTAGATTAAATCCCCACCACGACAGATTTCCTCTAGGGCTCCTCTTTTCTTCCACTGCCACCTTTTGTAGATGAATTTATTTCCTTTTTCTAAACATCGGTAGATCCAAATTTGTAACCTCCTATCCGCAGAACTGGTTTGTCCCAGTACTTAGTCAATTTTGCTTTCGACAACTCTTGAATATCTTAGTCATGGCGGCTTACCCTGCCAACCTATCTTTTCTTCATATATCATTAGCGCTTGCGGATTGGAATTCTTATACTCCTTCATAATATGACAATCCTTCCATAGGTGCCCAGACGGTCTTTCCTTCGTACCATGTTTTGGGCAAGGCTGATTTAACATATGTTCAAGATTTATACCGGATCCTCCAGCCCATGGGGGTGGTTTACCCTTGCGACGCTGACCACTATTCTGTGCATTGGTGTTAGCCACAAAATTAAAATTATTGTCAGCCTTGCGCTTACCATTGCCTCCTGAGTTATGCTGCTGCCCCTTGGCGTTGCTGCTCTTCCTTCCCTTCCCTGGCTTGTCATCATCAGACTCGGGGTCCTTGGTACTATTAGAATCAACATACTTAACGAGAGCCACCATGAGCGTCCCCATGTCATTGCAATGGCGTTTGAGCGCCCTAGCTTCTGCTTCAAGGGCATGAAACGACAACTGTTCTCCAACATCAACACCGCTGAGTCGGCATTGATGCGATCCGACGAGTGCAAGATTATTGAGACCCGGCGCACCCAATGGGTTGTTGACTCACCTTATTCTTGAATACAGGAGGCCAGATCCATAATTGACATGGGCTGTTTGCATGTGTCTTTGAAGTTCTGGATGAACCGGGCCTTTAACTCGGCCCATGACCCGATGGAGTTGGCAGGGAGTCCTTTCAACCAAGTGCGGGTCGTCCCTTCTAGGATCAGGGGGAAATATTTAGCACATGTAGCCTTGCTGACATCCAGTAACTCCATGGCCATCTCATAACTATCAATCCATGCCTCCGGACTTAAACCGGCTGTATAATTAGGCACCTTGCGAGGGTCTTTAAAATCCTTGGGCAAGCGCTCATTACGCAGATCCGGCACCAAACATGGCACGCCCAGGTTTCTAAAGGTCATAGCTGGCTCCACAGAGGTGGTTGGACGAACCGGAGTCGGTTGACGAGCCGCATACTGAGCCACCAGCTTGGCCTCTCGACGAGCTCTTCCTTGATCCACCACATTCTGAGCATCAGCGCCACCACCCGCCGGGTTATGCCCGCGCGGTGGGTTATGGTTCCGTCCACTGCTTGACATCGTCGGCTCATCAAGATGTCTGCTGTAACTTCAGCTCGGGCGAGGGGTGGAATGAATCCTATCCCGACTGTAAGAATAGGCCTGCTGCTGAGTTAATGCTGTCTAGAGAAGCTCTCTGGCCCTCCATGTCTCAACCGCTGTCGGCGACTCACCATCAACCGGGATCGCCTCCAATCGTGACGTCGCAATGATCATGTTATCCAAGGGGTTAGAATAATGACCCGGTGACGTCGGCACGTGCTGCGGCGGGTTGTTCTGACGAGGCGGGTCCATTGTGGGCGGCTGAACCGGCATACCAATCCCAGGTACTTCGACCTGGTTTGCGACTGTTGGGTTACTGTTTCCTGCTCCTGGCGTGTTAAAGAGATTCCTCGCCTCATAAACTGAAGGCAGACGAGTCTGATGCCTCCTCCTCATAACTTCATTGGAAGCGTTCTGATCTAACATGAGCCGGAAAGATTGTGACTGAATCCGCTGAGCCTGAGCATCCAAAGCGGTCCGCTCTTCAGCCATCCTGGCACTTTCTGCGTTTAGCTCTTCCTTGGCCTGCGCTATCTCATCATGCAGTTTTGTGATCGTCGCATTGTGTTGATCTTGATCCGCCGGGTTAACCACCGTTGTTAATAGTGTTGTTAGTTTATCCAGTAGATCAGTTAAAGCTTGAGTTGGCGGGCGCTCAGGGCCTCCAGCCCCGGCAGCCGCTACCGTTCTTGAACCGGAAATCAACTCTGCCGCGGTAGATGAATGCTGCACGGGCTGTGTACCGGCCATGAAGATTGCAACCCGATTCGGCGGCTCACAGGGGTCCAGAATACTGTCGCCATCGGAGCAGCCCCAAGGCCGGCCATCTGGCAGTCGATACAAAGACTTTGTCTCACCGGTGGATGACTCGCCATCAGAATAAATGACAGTCTCATCACCAGATGCTGGCCTGTCCTCAGATTCCACTCCATGGATAAATCCCATGAAGGCACGATTCATGGCAGGCCGAACCCGGGTGGGTCTCGCACGCTGAGCCGTCTCGACGATGTCGGTGTAGATGTCCGGCTCAGGGCCCGGTTCGCCGATCTTGCCGATGAAGACGTGGATTCCCCCGAAGGGGACCTGGTACCCGTACTCAATTGAGCCGGCCTTGGGGCCCCAGCCCGCGTCGTCTATGTAGAGCTTGCCGCGGCGACTCTTGGTCATCCGGCCCACAATGTATGCCTTGATCACTTCAAAGCGGCCCTTTAAGAACTCGAAACCATCGTGCGATAGCCCCACGGCGAACGCCAACTGTCGTGGAATTGTCATGGCAGATGTCCTAGTGTGAGGACTTAGTCGTGGAGCCACCGCGTTGAGGTTAACTTAAAGGGGTTAATCAGGACAAAGGACATGAGGAGTTTATACTGGTTCGACCCCTTACGATGAAGGTAAAAGCCTAGTCTAGTTTGTAGTTGGTATTGCTAGGGTTTCGATGAGCAGGGAGCGAATACGCTTAACCCGTCTCTCGATCTGTTGTTTCTTACCCTAAGCCGCCTCTAGGTCGTCCCCTTATATACACGGGCTGACGCCCTGCGGCATTTAGAGTCCCGGCCGGCTTATACAACGTATCCGGCTCGGTAACCTTTCTTACATACCTTACAACACAAGCTTTACATACATGGCAGTTTATATCTATGGGCCTTAAGCCGCTTTTCGGGTCTAGGCCCTTTACTAAGCCTACTTATGAGCCGCCATACGATCTTGGGCTTCATTGTGATGAATAGTCATAGGAATGACCCGGCCCCTCCCGGGCGGGTCATACCTAATAGTTATATCCCCAACATTAGGCCCCAGATTGATTTGAACTTGTTCATGTCAATCTCCAAGACCTAGAAAAATCCTTCCATATCCGCTACAAAAACTTTGTAACCCGCCGTGACGTCATCTCCAAGAATTTCAGAAACCTGCTACGACGTCATCTTCAACGGATCTTTATCTTAATGTCTTCCCGAAAATCGAGGAGGCTGGCATCCAATTAGCTGGATAACTATCATTCTGCCTCCTCGTCTCTTGCGCCTGCCTGTTTTCCTGCCTCCTTATAAACAGGACCATAAGGTCATCTCGCATTCTTCTCCTTCTCCTTTCTTCCTCCTCACAGCGCATCGTCCCGCACGAACGTTGCCGCCGTCAACCTCCGTCCTCGTCCTCGACTCCGGCCACTGCATCACCCTGAGTGGACCAGAGAACTGTGGCGCCATTCCGCTGTTATAACAACACCAGTAAGCCTTCCCATTTTCGTCACCAATCTGCCATTAGGGTTTGTCGCTGTTCATCGATATTCATCCGCGTTCGTCACCGTCCTTCTCTTTCTTTGTTTAGATCCAAAAACCATAGGAATTTTGCGCGGTAGTAGTTTTAGCACTTGCTTTAATACTAGATTAAATCCCCACCGCGACAGATTTCCTCTAGGGCTCCTCTTTTTTTCCAGTGCCACCTTTTGTAGATGAATTTATTTCCTTTTTCTAAATAGCGGTAGATCCAAATTTGTAACCTCCTATCCGCAGAACTGGTTTGTCCCAGTACTTAGTCAATTTTGCTTTCGACAACTCTTGAATATCTTAGTCATGGCGGCTTACCCTGCCAGCCTATCTTTTCTTCATATATCATTAGCCCTTGCTTAAGCCGCCATTATAAACATGCATTGTAATTGTTAACTTGCAATCCCATCAACTGATTTGAACCGGCCAGTTATTTCTTTTTAGACTATCCTTTCACCATGCCGTCGAAGACGATGAACACTTGCAACTGGGTTCCTTCCACAGTCACCGAGAGTACTTTGAAGGATTTTGTCACTGTGGGATTCTTACCAGAGAAAAGTGTCATGCATTATCGTGCTCCTGACCCGGAGGCTCAGTTGGTGGCGGCTCTTCACGTAATCCCGAATTGTACGGTACCTTACTTGGCTTATATGACCCGGGGTGAGTTACCTGAGGATGAAACCTTAGCCAGGCAGATAACCCGGCGGTCTAAGTCAATGACAATTGTTAATGGAGAGCTACATCATTGTAGTGCCACAGGGGCGTTTCAACGTTGTGTTTCTCTAGAAGAGGGTTGTGAGATCTTACGGGAGATTCATGAAGGAGACTGTGGTCATCATGCCGGTTCAAAATACCTCATGGCCAAAGCTTTCCGTCATGGGTTTTATTGGTTAACAGCTCATGCTGATGCAGAGGACCTCGTCAGGGAAGGGGTCAGGAATAGCCAAATCCTCCTCGGTAGGCAACTTGACGAACGGGTTATGCAGAACATCAAGAAAAACATTAGGCGGCACCGGTTTACGTTGAGAACCCAACCGACTTAAAGAGACTGCCGCTTCATTTTTCCTCCGATCCACGTGCTCCACTTGATAACCTTTGAAGTGACCAGCAATAACGTCCACCTCTCACCGATAAGCCGCCATGAGTGGATCCTTTGAATCCCAAGTATGAGAGACCTGTTGAGCCACCAAGTCTGAGTCACCGAAGCACCTCACCCGGCTTAAGTTCATTTCCTTAGCAATCCAAAGACCGTGGAGCAAGGCCTCATACTCAGTTGCATAGTACAAGGAAATATCAAACGGAGAACATAACAGAATTTATCACCTCGAGGGGAGGCAAGAATAACTCCAGCCCCGAGCCCTCCAATTGCCTGGACCCATCAAAGTGAATAGTCCAATACGTGTTATGTGGCTTTTCCTCAGGCATCTACAGCTCTGTCCAATCATTGATGAAGTCCACCAGCGCCTGAGACTGGATGGCCGTGCGAGGCACATATTTTAACCCATGAGGCCCAAGCTCAATAGCCCACTTAGCAACCCAGCCAGTTCCTTCTCTGTTTTGGATGATGTCTCCCAAAGGAGCAGAACTGACCACAGTGATGGGATGACCCATAAAATAATGTTTAAGCTTCCGGCTGGCCAAGAACACCCCATATACAAGCTTCTGCCAGTGCGGATATCTCTGCTTGGACTCAATAAGCACCTCGCTGATATAGTAAACCAGCCTTTGAACAGGATATTCCTTGTCTGCTTCCTTTCTTTCTACCACAATAGCAACATTGACAGCCCGGCTGTTAGCAGCCACATATAACAACAAAGCACTACTTGGGAAAAGCCTATACACAGAATCTTACCAGCAGCGCGCTTTAAAATAAGGCGCTGCTGCTACCTAGCAGTAGCGCTCGCGCACAAACCTCGCTGCTGAAATGAATGTATCAGTAGCGCACCCACTCTAAGACGCGCTACTGCTATAATTGCCACGCCGCCGCCGCAAGGCTAGTAGCACGTGTACAGTCCAGAGTAGTAGCGCGTGTACAGACCGCGCTACTACTAACAATTAGCTGTAGCGCCTTATTGGTAGCGTGGCTGCCCGCGCTGCTAATAGCCCCAAAACTCGCGCTACTACTAGGGTTTTCCCTAGTAGTGAAGGCTCCTTATCAACAGGGGCTGCAAGCACGGGTGGCTCAGCAAGCTGCTTCTTCAAATTCTCAAACGCTGTATTAGCAGCATCACTCCAGACGAAGTTATCTGTCTTTTTCATCATCTGATATTGCGTGAAAGTTGAAAAGGTTTGAGAACGTCAAAAGTATGAAACAATTGCTTGGCTTGTCATCGGGGTTGTGCATGATTTGAATATTTTGTGTGGTGAAGATGGAGCATAGCCAGACCATATGATTTTGTAGGGATAACTTTCTTTGGCCATGTTATTTTGAAAAGACATGATTGCTTTATTAGTAGGCTTGAAGTATTATTGTTTTTATGTCAAATGATAGACTATTGCTTTGAATCACTCATATCTTAATATTCATGCCATGATTAGATATGTGATCTAGATTATGCTAGGTAGCATTCCACATCAAAAATTATATTTTTTATCATTTACCTACTCGAGGACGAGCAGAAATTAAGCTTGGGGATGCTGATACGTCTCCGTCGTATCTATAATTTTTGATTGTTCCATGCCAATATTATACAACTTTCATATACTTTTGGAAACTTTTTATACTATTTTTGGGACTAACATATTGATCTAGTGCCCAACGCCAGTTCCTATTTGTTCCATGTTTTTTGTTTCGTAGTAAATCCATATCAAATGGAGTCCAAACGGGATAAAAACCGCTGGAGATTTTTTTGGAATATATGTGATTTTTGGGAAGAAAAATCAACGCGAGACCATGCCCGAGGGGGCCACGAGGCAGGGGGCGCGCCCCAGGGGGGGCAGGCGCGCCCTGGGCCCTTGTGGCCACCCCCTAAGGCGGTTGATGCCCTTCTTTCGCCGCAAGAAAGCTAATATCCGGATAGAGATCATGTTAAAATTTCATCCCAATCGGAGTTACGGATCTCCAGAAATATAAGAAACAGTGAAAGGGTAGAATATGAGAACGCAGAAACAGAGAGAGACAGAGAGACAAATCCAATCTCGGAGGGGATCTCGCCCGTCCCATGCCATGTAGACCATGGACAAGAGGGGAAACCCTTCTCCCATCTAGGGAGGAGATCAAGCAAGAAGAAGAAGGAGGGGGGCTCTCCCCCCTCGCTTTCGGTGGCACTGGAGTGCCACCGGGAGCCGTCATCATCACCGCAATCTTCACCAACAACTTCACCGCCATCATCACCAACTCTTCCCCCCTCTATGCAGCAGTGTAACCTCTCTCTTATCCGCTTTAATCTCTACTTAAACATGGTGCTCAACGCTATATATTATTTCCCAATGATGTATGGCTATCCTTTGATGTTTGAGTAGATCCATTTTGTCCTTAGTTGTTCTTTATCTTTAGTTATGGATATGGAACACGAAATACCAAAAAATAGGTGTATTTGCTGCTCATGGAGACGAGGAACCTCCTAAAACCCTCGATGCTTGTTATGTGACAGATATTATGTACTACTTTGATAATCCAGAGAAAACCCCATTCAATTTGTAATGGGAGACACGTTGGATCAACGTGAATACTTTAGGGATTATCGCTTGACTCAAAAAGGGAAACTATTATGGGATCAAATTTATATGTTGAAATGGTATGCTAGGCAACTATGCTTGAGATATGATTATACTTGTTGCTCTAGGATGAAGGCTCCACACCTTCCCCTTTTATGCAAATTTAATGATAATTAAACTTTGGCTTCTTATGCTAGAGGTATATATGACTTTTATGATGTGGAACAAATAGAAGAATTTGTTGCTTTCATGGGTGCTTATGAAATTGAATCTACGTTCAAAGAATATGAAAATCCTTATGATGTTATCTACAGACCTGAAAATTTAGCTATCCTTAAATATTGTTATGAGAATTATGAATACAATTCCGATATTGATGCGTTTATTGAGAAAGTCTCCGCTGTCCAAGAAGAGATTAATATTTTGCAGGAGTCTATGGAAGAAGAAATTGATGAAACTGTGATCTCATTGGATGAAAGAGATTATGAGGAGAGCGAAGAACAGAAGGAGGAAGAGCGGATTAGCTACCCGTGCCCACCTTCTAATGAGAGTAACTCTTCAACTCATACATTTTTTAATTTCCCTTCGTTCTTACCAAAGGATGAAAGCCATGATAATTGCTATGATCCCGTTGATTCGTTTGAAATATCCCTTTTTGTTGAGCTTGATGCTTGCTATGCTTGTGGCCAAGATGCCAATATAAATTATGCTCATGGAGATGAACTTGCTATAGTTCCTTATATTAAACATGAAATTGTTGCTATTGCACCCACACATGATAGTCCTATTATCCTTTTGAACTCTCTCGACTACACTATATCGGAGAAGTTTGCACTTATTAAGGATTATATTGATGGGTTGCGTTTTACTATTACACATGATGATTTTGATGAATATAATATGCATGTGCTTGCTGCTCCTACTTGCAATTATTATGAGAGGGGAACTATATCTCCACCTCTCTATGTTTCCAATACGATAAAATTGCAAGAAACTGTTTATACTATGCATTGGCCTTTACTATGTGTGCGTGAATTGTTCTTTTATGACATGCTGATGCATAGGAAGAGATTTAGACTTTGTTGTTACATGATATATGTTACTTTGTGCTCACTAGTAAATTACAAATCATTGTTAATTAAAATTGGCTTTGATATACCTTGGGATCCTGGTGGATTCATTACTTGAGCACTATATGCCTAGCTTAATGGCTTTAAAGAAAGCGCTGCTAGGGAGACAACTTGGAAGTTTTAGAGAGTCATTTATTTCTGATGTGTGCTTTTATATAGTTTAAAAACAAAAAATAAAAATAAAGAGGGGAACCCAAAACTTTTCAAAAAGAAAAGCGAAAGTAAGACAGACAAGCATTGTTGAAGTGGGAGCTTGACTTGAACTTTGTTCATGCCCATGGAAACTTTGTGAATCTAAATTACAGAAAATTTTCAAAAATAATAATCATCCCCTTGTAAAACTCCATTGTATTATAAAAATAATGTGCCAAGATTTGCCTTTAGGATGTTTACCTTGCTTGTTGGTTTGTACGGTGCAGGACAGAAACTTTGGCTGTAGTGCGCGATTTTACATTTTTTACTGGAACGTCAAATGGTTCTGATTCTTTTTGAACTGTATTTATATACAAATTTTTTATTTGTCCTAATTTTGGCATAATTTTTCAAGTAACATACGTATGGTGAGTGTTCATATTATTACAGACTGTTCTGTTTTAGACAGATTCTGTTTTTGATGCATAGTTTGCTTTTTTGATGAAACTATCAATTTATATCAGTGGATTAAGCCATGGAAAAGTTATATTACAGTAGACATAATGCAAAAACAAAATATGAATTGGTTTGCAACAGTACTTATAGTAGTGATTTGCTTTATTATACTAACGGATCTTACCGAGTTTTTCTGTTGAAGTTTTGTGTGGATGAAGTGTTCGATGATCGAGAAGGTCTCGATGTGAGAAGAAGGAAGAGAGGCAAGAGCTCAAGCTTGGGGATGCCCAAGGCACCCCAAGTAAATATTGAAGGAGACTCAAGCGTCTAAGCTTGGGGATGCCCTGGAAGGCATCCCCTCTTTCTTCAACAAGTATCGGTATGTTTTCGGATTCGTTTCGTTCATGCGATATGTGCAATCTTGGAGCGTCTTTTGCATTTAGTTTTCACTTTTCTTTTATGCACTATGCTGGTATGAGATAGTCCTTGGTTGATTTATAGAATGCTCATTGCACTTCACTTATATCTTTCGAGTATGGCTTTATAGAATGCTTCATGTGCTTCGCTTACATCATTTGAAGTTTGAATTGCCTGTTTCTCTTTACATAGAAAACCACCATTTGCAGAATGCTCTTTTGCTTCACTTATATTTGTTAGAGCACGAGAATATCTTTTGTAGAAAGAATTAAACTCTCTAGCTTCACTTATATCTATTTATAGATATGACAGGAATTGGTCATTCACATGGTTAGTCATAAAATCCTACATAAAACTTGTAGATCACTGAATATGATATGTTTGATTCCTTGCAATAGTTTTGCGATATAAAGATGGTGATATTAGAGTCATCCTAGTGGGTAGTTGTGGATTGTTAGAAATACTTGTGTTGAGGTTTGTGATTCCTGTAGCATGCACGTACGGTGAACCGTTATGTAACGAAGCCGGAGCATGAGGTATTTATTGATTGTCTTCCTTATGAGTGGCGGTCGGGGACGAGCAATGGTATTTTCCTACCAATATATCCCCCTAGGGGTATGCGTAGTAGTACTTTGCTTCGAGGGCTGATAAACTTTTGCAATAAGTATGTGAGTTCTTTATGACTAATGTTGAGTCCATGGATTATACACACTCTTACCTTTCCATCATTGCTAGCCTCTTCGGTACCGAGCATTGCCCTTTCTCACCTCGAGAGTTGGTGCAAACTTCGCCGGTGCATCCAAACCCCGTGATATGATACGCTCTGTCACACATATGCCTCCTTATATCTTCCTTAAAACAGCCACCATACCTACCTATTATGGCATTTTCATAGCCATTCCGAGATATATTGCCGTGCAACTTCCATCATCATCATATACATGACTTGAGCATTCATTGTCATACTTCTTTGCATGATCGTAAGATAGATTTCATGGCTTGTCCTTTTTTGATGTCATTGCTAAGCTAGATCATTGCACATCCCAGTACACCGCCGGAGGCATTCATATAGATTCATATCTTTGTTCTAGTATCGTGTTGTAATATTGAGTTGTAAGTAAATAAAAGTGTGATGATCATAATTATTAGAGCATTGCCCCATAAAAAAGAGAGGCCAAAGAAGCCTAAAGAAAAAAAGAGAAAGGCCAAAAAAAGAGAAGGCCCAAAAAAATGAGAGAAACAGAGAGAAGGGGCAATGTTACTATCCTTTTACCACACTTGTGCTTCAAAGTAGCACCATGTTCTTCATATAGAGAGTCTCTTGAGTTATCACTTTCATATACTAGTGGGAATTTTCATTATAGAACTTGGCTTGTATATTCCAATGACGGGCTTCCTCAAATGCCCGAGGTCTTCATGAGCAAGCAAGTGGGATGCACACCCACTTAGTTTCAGTTTGAGCATTCATAGACTTATAGCTCTTAGTGCATCCGTTGCATGGCAATGCCTACTCACTCACATTGATATCTATTGATGGGCATATGCATAGCCCGTTGATACGCCTAGTTGATGTGAGAGTATCTTCTCCTTTTTGTCTTCTCCACAACCACCATTCTATTGCACCTATAGTGCTATGTCCATGGCTCACGCTCATGTATTATGTGAAAGTTGAAAAGGTTTGAGAACGTAAAAAGTATGAAACAATTGCTTGGCTTGTCATCGGGGTTGTGCATGATTTGAATATTTTGTGTGGTGAAGATGGAGCATAGCCAGACCATATGATTTTGTAGGGATAACTTTCTTTGGCCATGTTATTTTGAAAAGACATGATTGCTTTATTAGTAGGTTTGAAGTATTATTGTTTTTATGTCAAATGATAGACTATTGCTTTGAATAACTCGTATCCTAATATTCACGCCATGATTAGATATGTGATCTAGATTATGCTAGGTAGAATTCCACATCAAAAATTATCTTTTTTACCATTTACCGACTCGAGGACGAGCAGGAATTAAGCTTGGGGATGCCGATACGTCTTCATCGTATCTATATTTTTTGATTGTTCCATGCCAATATTATACAACTTTCATATACTTTTGTCAACTTTTTATACTATTTTTGGGACTAACATATTGATCCAGTGCCCAGTGTCAGTTCCTTTTTGTTGCATGTTTTTTGTTTCGCAGTAAATCCATATCAAACGGAGTCCAAACGGGATAAAAAACTGCCGGAGATTTTTTTGGAATATATGTGATTTTTGGGAAGAAAAATCAACGCGAGACGATGCCCGGGGGGCCACGAGGCAGGGGGCGTGCCCTGGGCCCTCGTGGCCACCCCATAAGGCGGTTGATGCCCTTCTTTCGCAGCAAGAAAGCTAATATCCGGATAGAGATCATGTTAAATTTTCATCCCAATTGGAGTTACAGATCTCCGGGAATATAAGAAACATTGAAAGGGTAGAATCTGAGAACGCGGAAACAGAGAGAGACAGAGAGACAAATCCAATCTTGGAGGGGATCTCGCCCCTCCCATGCCATGGAGATCATGGACCAGAGGGGAAACCCTTCTCCCATCTAGGGAGGAGATCAAGCAAGAAGAATAAGGAGGGGGGCTCTCTCCCCTCGCTTCCGGTGGCACCGGAGTGCCACCGGGGGCCATCATCATCACCGCAATCTTCACCAACAACTTCACCGCCATCATCACCAACTCTTCCCCCCTCTATGCAGTGGTGTAACCTCTCTCTTACCCACTGTAATCTCTACTTAAACATGGTGCTCAACGCTATATATTATTTCCCAATGATGTATGGCTATCCTTTGATGTTTGAGTAGATCCATTTTGTCCTATGAGTTATTTGATGATCAAGATTGGTTTGAGTTGCATGTTTTATTATTGGTGCTGTCCTATGGTGCTCTCCGTGTCACGCAAGCGTGAGGGATCCCCGCTGTAGGGTGTTGCAATACGTTCATAATTCGCTTATAGTGGGTTGTGTGAGTGATTGAAACACAAACCCGAGTAAGGGAGTTGTTGCGTATGGGATAAAGAGGACTTGATACTTTAATGCTATGGTTGGTTTTACCTTAATGATCTTTAGTTGTTGAGGATGCTTGCTAGAGTTCCAATCATAAGTGCATATGATCCAAGTAGAGAAAGTGTGTTAGCTTATGCCTCTCCCTCAAATAAAATTGCAATAATGATTATCGGTCTAGTTATCGATTGCCTAGGGACAAATAACTTTCTCATAACAAAAAGCTCTTTACTAAAACTAATTTAGTTGTGTCTTTATCTAAACAGCCCCTACTTTTTATTTACGTAATCTTTATTATCTTGCAAACCTATCCAACAACACCTACAAAGTACTTCCAGTTTCATACTCGTTCTAGGTAAAGCGAACATCAAGCGTGCGTAGAGTTGTATCGGTGGTCGATAGAACTTGAGGGAATATTTGCTCTGCCTTTAGCTCCTCGTTGGGTTTGACACTCTTACTTATCAAAAACTGTTGCGATCCCCTATACTTGTGGGTTATCACCCGCTATAGCATCAATAATCTGATCAATATGAGGAGAGCAAAAGGATCAGCCGAACAAGCCTTGTTTAAATCCGTATAGTCTACACACATACGCCAAGTGCCGTTCTTCTTAAGTACTAGCACCGGGTTAGCCAACCACTCAGGATGAAAAACTTCAATGATAAACCCAGCTGCCAAGAGTTGGCTACTTCTTCTGTGATGGCCTTCCGCCTCTCCTCATTACAACATCAAAGAAGCTACTTGACCGGCTTAAACTTTGGATCAATATTAAGAGTGTGCTCATCGAGTTCTCTCGGTACACCCGGCATGTCTGAAGGCTTCCATGCGAAGATGTCCCGGTTCTCACGGATGAACTCGATGAGTGCGCTTTCCTATTTCGGATCCAGATTAGCATTGATGCTGAACTGCTTGGATGAGTCACCAGGGACAAAATCAACCATCTTGGTGTCGTCTGCCGACTTAAACTTGAGAACCGGATCATGCTCTGTGGTTGGCTTTTTCAAAGACGTCATATCTGTCGGGTCAACATTGTATTTGTAAAATATTTACTCCTCCATTGCACATACCGACTCAGCATAAGCCGCATCTCCTTCTTCACATTCTAGGGCTATCCTACGGCTCCCATGCACCATGATGGTTCCCTTGTGACCTGGCATCTTGAGCTGCAGATATACATAACAAGGCCGTGCCATGAATTTAGCATAAGCCGACCGTCCAAACATAGCATGACAAGGGCTGTGGATTTTGACCACTTCAAAGGTCAACGTCTCTGACCTAGAGTCATGATCATTTCCAAAGACATCTTCCAGAGCTATCTTACCAACTAGATATGCCGACTTACCAGGCACCACGCCATGGAAAACAGTGTTTGACGGCTTAAGACTTTTATCAGTTAACCCCATGCGACGGAAAGTTTCATAATAAAGGATATTGATGTTGCTCCCTCCGTCCATGAGTACTTTGGTAAACTTATATCCTCCGACCTGAGGTGCGACCACCAAAGCCAAATGACCCGGGTTATCAACCCGGGGCAGGTGATCTTCCCGACTCCACACAATGGGCTGCTCAGACCAACGCAGATAACGAGGAACCGCCGGCTCAACGGCATTGACTAATCTCTTATGAAGCTTCTTGTCACGCTTACACAAGCTAGTGGTCAACACATGGTATTGCCCACTATTCAACTGCTTCGGGTTGCTCTGATAACCAGACTACTATTGCTGCTGACCCCCCCTGATTACTCTGCTGATTGTAACCACCCTGGTTGTTGTAACTACCTTGATTTCCTTGGAATCCAGAGTTAGAGCCGCCACTGCCATAACCCGGACCGTGAGAGCCTGGCCCGGAGCCGCCGCCTGGCCCATGGATGTCATGAAAAAGATTGGAATTCTTATACTCCTTCATAATATGACAATCCTTCCATAGGTGCCCAGACGGTCTTTCCTTCGTACCATGTTTTGGGCAAGGCTGATTTAACATATGTTCAAGATTTATACTGGATCCTCCAGCCCATGGGGGCGGTTTACCCTTGCGACGCTGACCACTATTCTGCGCATTGGTGTTAGCCACAAAATCAAAATTATTGTCAGCCTTGCGCTTACCATTGCCTCCCGAGTTATGCTGCTGCCCCTTGGCGTTGCTGCTCTTCCTTCCCTTCCCTGGCTTGTCATCATCAGACTCGGGGTCCTTGGTACTATTAGAATCAACATACTTAACGAGAGCCGCCATGAGCGTCCCCATGTCATTGCAATGGCATTTGAGCGCCCTAGCTTCTCCTTCAAGGGCATGAAACAACAATTGTTCTCCAACATCAACACCGCTGAGTCGGCATTGATGCGATCCGACGAGTGCAAGATTATTGAGACCCGGCACACCCAATGGGTTGTTGACTCACCTTATTCTTGAACACAGGAGGCCAGATCCATAATTGACATGGGCTGTTTGCATGTGTCTTTGAAGTTCTAGATGAACCGGGCCTTTAACTCGACCCATGACCCGAGGGAGTTGGCAGGGAGTCCCTTCAACCAAGTGCGGGCCGTCCCTTTTAGGATCAGGGGGAAATATTTAGCACATGTAGCCTTGCTAACATCCAGTAACTCCATGGCCATCTCATAACTCTCAATCCATGCCTCCGGGCTTAAACTGGCTGTATAATTAGGCACCTTGCGAGGGCCTTTAAAATCCTTGGGCAAGCACTCATTACGCTGATCTGGCACCAAACATGGCACGCCCAGGTTTCTAAAGGTCATAGCTAGCTCCACAGAGGTGGTTGGACGAACCGGAGTCGGTTGACGAGCCGCATACTGAGCCACCAGCTCGGCCTCTCGACGAGCTCTTCCTTAATCCACCACATTCTGAGCATCAGCGCCACCACCCGCCAGGTTATGCCCGCGCGACGTGTTATGGTTCCGTCCACTGCTTGACATCGCCGGCTCATCAAGATGTTTGCTGTAACTTTAGCTCGGGCGAGGGGTGGAATGAATCCTATCCCGACTGTAAGAATAGGCATGCTGCTGAGTTAATGCCGTCTAGAGAAGCTCTCTGGCCCTCCGTGTCTCAACCGCTGTCGGCGACTCACCATCAACCGGGATCGCCTCCAATCGTGACGCCGCAGTGATCACGTTATCCAAGGGGTTAGAATAATGACCCAGTGACGTCGGCACGTGCTGCGGCGGGTTGTTCTGACGAGGCGGGTCCGTTGTGGGCGGCTGAACCGGCATACCAGTCCCAGGTACTTCGACCTGGTTTCCGACTGTCGGGTTACTGGTTCCTGCTCCTGGCGTGTTAAAGAGATTCCTCGCCTCATAAACTGAAGGCAGACGAGTCTGATGCCTCCTCCTCATAACTTCATTGGAAGCGTTCTGATCTAACATGAGCCGGAAAGATTGTGACTGAATCCGCTGAGCCTGAGCATCCAAAGCGGTCCGCTCTTCAACCATCCTGGCGCTTTCTGCGTTTAGCTCTTCCTTGGCCTGCGCTATCTCATCACGTAGTTTTGTGATTGCCGCATTGTGATGATCTTGATCCGCCGGGTTAACCACCGTTGTTAACAGTGTTGTTAGTTTATCCAGTAGATCAGTTAAAGCTTGAGCCGGCGGGCGCTCAGGGCCTCCTGCCCCGGCAGCCGCTACCGTTCCTGAACTGGAAATCAACTCTGCTGCTGTAGATGAATGCTGCACGGGCTGTGTACCGGCCATGAAGATTGCAACCCGATTCGGCGGCTCACAGGGGTCCGGAATACTGTCGCCATCGGAGTAGCCCCCAAGCCGGCCGTCTGGCAATTGATACAAAGACTCTGTCTCACCGGTGGATGACTCGCCATCAGAATAAATGACAGTCTCATCACCAGATGCTGGCCTGTCCTCAGATACCACTCCATGGATAAATCCCACGAAGGCATGATTCATGGCAGGCCGAACCCGGGTGGGTCTCGCACGCTGAGCCGTCTCGACGATGTCGGTGCAGATGTCCTGCTCAGGGCCCGGTTCACCGATCTTGCCGATGAAGACGTGGATTCCCCCGAAGGGGACCTGGTACCCGTACTCAATTGAGCCGCCCTTGGGGCCCCAGCCTGCGTCGTCTATGTAGAGCTTGCCATGGCGACTCTTGGTCATCCGTCCCACAACATATGCCTTGATCCCTTCAAAGCTGCCCTTTAAGAACTCGAAACCATCATGCAATAGCCCCACGGCGGACGCCAGCTGTCGTGGAATTGTCACGACAGATGTCCTAGTGTGAGGACTTAGTCGTGGAGCCACCGCGTTGAGGTTAACTTAAAGGGGTTAATCAGGACAAAGTACATGAGGAGTTTATACTGGTTCGGCCCCTTACGATGAAGGTAAAAGCCTAGTCCAGTTTGTAGTTGGTATTGCTAGGGTTTCGATGAGCAGGGAGTGAATACGCTTAACCCGTCTCTCGATCTGTTATTTCTTACCCTAAGCCGCCGCTAGGTCGTCCCCTTATATACACGGGCTGACGCCTTGCGGCCTTTAGAGTCCCGGCCGGCTTATACAACGTATCTGGCTCGGTAACCTTTCTTACATACCTTACAACACAAGCTTTACCTACATGGCGGTTTATATCTATGGGCCTTAAGCTGCCTTTCGGGTCTAGGCCCTTTACTAAGCCTACTTATGAACCGCCATACGATCTTGGGCTTCATTGTGATGAATAGTCATAGGAATGACCCGGCCCCTCCCGGGCGGGTCATACCTAATAGTTATATCCCCAACATTAGGCCCCAGATTGATTTTGAACTTGTTCATGTCAATCTCCAAGACCTAGAAAAATCCTTCCATATCCGCTGCAAAAACTTTGTAACCTGTCGTGACGTCATCTCCAAGAATTTCGGAAACCTGCTACGACATCATCTTCAACGGATCTTTATCTTAATGTCTTCCCGAAAATCCCCCTCCGGCAGTGTCGTGGAATTGTCACGGCAGATGTCCTAGTGTGAGGACTTAGTTGTGGAGCCTTCGCATTGAGGTTAACTTAAAGGGGTTAATCAGGACAAAGGACACGAGGAGTTTATACTGGTTCGGCTCCTTACGATGAAGGTAAAAGCCTAGTCCTGTTTGTAGTTGGTATTGCTATGGTTTTGATGAGCAGGGAGCGAATACACTTAATCTGTCTCTCGATCTGTTGTTTCTTACCCTAAGCTGCCGCTAGGTCATCCCCTTATATACACGGGCTGACGCCCTACGGCCCTTAGAGTCCCGACCAGCTTATACAACGTATCCGGCTCGGTAACCTTTCTTACATACCTTACAACACAAGCTTTACATACATGGCGGTGTATATCTATGGGCCTTAAGCTGCCTTTCGGGTCTGGGCCCTTTACTAAGCCTACTTATGAACCGCCATACGATCTTGGGCTTCATTGTGATGAATCATCATAGGGATGACCCGGCCCCTCCCGGGCGGGTCATACCTAATAGTTATATCCTTAATAGGCAGCATGCCGGAAAAGGCCCCAAGATGGGATCTCATGGGTACAGAAGGTGGCGGTGGTGGAGAAGTGGTTTCGTGACTCCCCTGGATGTTTTTGGGGTATAAGCGTATATATAGGAGGAAGATCTAGGTCAAGAGGTCTACGAGGGGCCCACAAGGTTGGGGGCCGCGCCCTCCACCCTTGTGGCTGCCTCATGACTCTTCCCACTTGCACTCAAAGTCTCCTGGGTGTCTTCTGGTCTAAGAAAGATCATCGCGAAAGTTTTATTCCGTTTGATATTCCTTTTCTGCGAAACTCTAAAACAAGGAAAAAAATAGAAACTGGAACTAGGCTCTAGGTTAATAGGTTAGTCCCAAAAATCATATAAAATAGCATATTAATGCATATAAAACATCCAAAACAGATAATATGATAGCATGGAACAATAAAAAAATATAGATACGTTGGAGACGTATCAAGCATCCCAAGCTTAATTCCTGCTCATCCTCAAGTAGGTAAATGATAAAAACAGAATTTTTGATGTGGAATGCTACCTAACATATTTATCCATGTAATTCTCTTTATTGTGGCATGAATGTCCAGATCCGTAAGATTCAAAACAAAATTTTAATATTGACATAAAAACAATAATACTTCAAGCATACTAACAAAATAATTATGTCTTCTCAAAATAACATAGCCAAAGAAATCTTATCCCTACAAAATCATATAGTCTGGCTATGCTCCATCTTCATCGCATAAAATATTTAAATCATGCACAACCCCGATGACAAGCCAATCAATTGTTTCATACTTTTGGCATTCTCAAACTTTTTGAACTTTCACGCAATACATAAGCGCGAGTCATGGATAATAGCACTATAGGTGGAATAGACGGTGGTTGTGGAGAAGACAAAAAGAAAACTAAGTGGGTGTGCATCCAACTCGCTTGCTCACGAAGACCTAGGGAAATTTGAGGAAGCCTATCATTGGAATATGCAAGCCAAGTTCTATAATGAAAAATTCCCACTAGTATATGAAAGTGATATCATAGGAGACTCTCTATCATGAAGATCATGGTGCTACATTGAAGCACAAGTGTGGCAAAAGGATAGTAACATTGTCCCTTCTCTCTTTTTCTCTCATTTTTTTATTTGGGCCTTCTCTTATTTTTTGGCCTTTTTTTCGTCCAGAGTCTCATCCCAACTTGTGGGGGGATCATAGTCTCCATCATCCTTTCCTCACATGGGACAATGCTCTAATAATGAAGATCATCACCCTTTTATTTACTTACAACTCAAGAATTACAACTCGATACTTAGAAAAAATATGACTCTATATGCATGCCTTCGACGGTGTACCGAGATGTGCAATGAATCAAGAGTGACATGTGTGGGGGAACGTAGTAATTTCAAAATTTTCCTACGCACACACAGGATCATGGTGATGCATAGCAACAAGAGGGGACATTGTGTCCACGTACCCTCGTAGACCGAATGCGGAAGCGTTAGCACACCGCGGTTGATGTAGTCGTACGTCTTCATGATTCGACCGATCCATGTACCGAACGCACGGCACCTTCGAGTTCTGCACATGTTCAACTCGATAACGTCCCGCGAACTCCAATCTCGCAGAGCTTCACGGGAGAGTTCCGTCAGCATGACGGCATGATGACGGTGATGATGTTGCTACCGACGCAGGGCTTCACCTAAGCACCGCTATGATATGACCGAGGTGGAATATGGTGGAGGGGGGCACTGCACACGGCTGGGAGAGATCAACAGATCAACTTGTGTGTCTAGAGGTGCCCCCTTGCCCCCGTATATAAAGGATGGAGGAGAGGAGGCCAGCCAGCTCCTAGGGCGCGCCAGAAGTGTGGAGTCCTACTAGGACTCCCTAGTCCTAGTAGGATTCCTCCTCCCACATGGAATAGGAAAAAGGGAAGGGAAAAGGAGAAGGAATGAACGGGGCGCCCCCTCCCTAGTCCAATTCAGACCAGACCATGGGGAGGGGTGCGGGCACCTTTTGAGGCCTTTATCTCTTTTCCCGTATGGCCCATTAAGGCCCAATACAAATTCCCGTAACTCTCCGGTACTGCGAAAAATACTCGAATCACTCGGAACCTTTTCGATGTTCGAATATAGTCGTCCAATATATCGATCTTTATGTCTCAACCATTTCGAGACTCCTCGTCATGTCCCTGATCTCATCCGGGACTCCGAACTACCTTCAGTACATCAAATCACATAACTCATAATACAAATCATCACCGAACGTTAAGCGTGCGGACCCTACGGGTTCGAGAATTATGTAGACATGACCGAGATACATCTCCGGTCAATAACCAATAGCGGAACCTGGATGCTCATATTGGCTCCCACATATTCTACAAAGATCTTTATCGGTCAAACCGCATAACAACATACGTTGTTCCCTTTGTCATCGGTATGTTACTTGCCCGAGATTCGATCGTCGGTATCTCAATACCTAGTTCAATCTCGTTACCGGCAAGTCTCTTTACTCGTTCCATAATGCATCATCCCGTAACTAACTCATTAGTCACATTGCTTGCAAGGCTTATAGTGATGTGCATTACTGAGAGGGCCCAGAGATACCTCTCCGACAATCGGAGTGACAAATCCTAATCTCGAAATACGCCAACTCAAAAAGTACCTTTGGAGAAACCTATAGAGCACCTTTATAATCACCCAGTTACATTGTGATGTTTGGTAGCACACAAAGTGTTCCTCCGGTAAACGGGAGTTGCATAATCTCATAGTCATAGGAACATGTATAAGTCATGAAGAAAGCAATAGCAACATACTAAACGATCAAGTGCAAACCTAACGGAATGGGTCAAGTCAGTCACATCATTCTCCTAATGATGTGATCCCGTTAATCAAATGACAACTCATGTCCATGGCTAGGAAACTCAACCATCTTCGATTAACGAGCTAGTCAAGTAGAGGCATACTAGTGACACTATGTTTGTCTGTGTATTCACACATGTATTATGTTTTTGGTTAATACAATTCTAGCATGAATAATAAACATTTAGCATGATATGAGGAAATCAATAATAACTTTATTATTGCCTCTAGGGCATATTTCCTTCAACATGTATAAAAAATGATGAATGATGGCTTTGCCACAAATACAATGTAAACTACATGATCATGCAAAGCAATATGACAATGATGGAGCGTGTCATAATAGACGGAACGGTGGAAAGTTGCATGACAATATATCTCGGAATGGCTATGGAAATGCCATAATAGATAGGTATGGTGGCTGTTTTGAGGAAGGATATGTGGTGGGTTTATGGTACCGGCAATAGTTGCACGGTACTAGAGAGGCTAGCAATGGCAAAAAGGTGAGAGTGCGTATAATCCATGGACTCAACATTAGTCATAAAGAACTCACATACTTATTGCAAAAATCTATTAGTCATCGAAACAAAGTACTACACACGTGCTCCTAGGGGGATAGATTGGTAGGAAAAGACCATCGCTCGTCCCCGACCGCCACTCATAAGGAAGGCAATAAATAAATAAATCATGCTCCGACTTCATCACATAACGGTTCACTATACGTGCATGCTATGGGACTCACAAACTTTAACACAAGTATTTCTGAAATTCACAACTACTCACTAGCATGACTGTAATTCACCATCTTCATATCTCAAAACAATCATAGGAATCAAACTTCTCATAGTATTCAATGCACTTTATATGAAAGTTTTTATTATATCCCTCTTGGATGCCTATCATATTAGGACTAATTTTATAACCAAAGAAAATTACCATGCTATTCTAAAGACTCTCAAAATAATATTTGTGAAGTACGAGAGTTCATCAATTTCTATAAAATAAAACCACCACCGTGCTCTAAAAATATATAAGTGAAGCACTAGAGCAAAATTGCATAGATCAAAAGATATAAGTGAAGCACATAGAGCATTCTAATAAATCACGATTCATGTGTGTGTCTCCCAAAATGTGTGTACAGCAAGGATGATTGTGGCAAACTAAAAAGCAAAGACTAAAATCACACAAGACGCTCAAAGCAAAACACATATCATGTGGTGAATAAAAATATAGCCTCAAGTAAAGTTACCGATAGACGAAGACGAAAGAGGGGATGCCTTCCCGGGGCATCCCCATGCTTTGGCTTTTTGACATCCTTTAATATTACCTTGGGGTGCCTTGGGCACCCCCAAGCTTAGGCTCTTGCCACTCCTTATTCCATAGTCCATCAAATCCTTAGCCAAAACTGGAAAACTTCACAACACAAAACTCCAACAGAAAATCTTGTAAGCTCCGTTAGTATAAGAAAATAAATCACCACTTTTGGTACTGTTGTGAACTCATTCTTTATTTATATTGGTGTAATATCTACTTTATTCCAACTTTTCCATGGTTCATACCCCCCGATACTAGCCATAGATGCATCAAAATAAGCAAACAGCACGTGAAAAATAGACTATGTCAAAAATAGAACAGTCTGTAGCAAACTGTATATTTAGAATACTTCTGTAGCTGAAAAAATTCTGAGCAATTAGGAAGTCCTAGACAATTTGTTTATTAATCCTATGCAAAAAGAATCAGTATTTTATCACGCTTCTGTTAAACACTAAAACTAATCTCCTGGGCACAAAAGTTTCTGTTTTTCAGCACGATCAAATCAACTATTAGCATAAGCTATCCCAAAGATCTTACTTGGCACAAACACTAATTAAAAGACAAAACCACATCTAAACAGAGGCTAGATGAAAAATTTATTGCTAAACAAAACCTAAAAATCAAGAACAAAAATAAAATTGGGTTGGCTCCCAACAAGCGCTATTGTTTAACGCCCCTAGCTTGGCATAAAAACGCGAATAGACCTAAGTGTAATCGTAATAATGATAAGGCAAATCTCGAAAACTCATCTCATAGTTCCTTCGTTCAGCAGCAAGTTTTCTTTGATGCAAGCAAAAGTAATCAAAAGGGATAAATTTAATGGGATAAGAATCCCCAAGATCGATCTCGGGAGGAATTGATTCCTCCTTCGGCCCTTCATATTGTATGACCAACTCATCATTATAAGCATTCTTTTGGCAAAAAGTCATGAGCTTGTGCCCAAGAGAGAAATCCAATCCGTTGCTTTGAATAGCAAAATCATCATTAAGCTCAGAAATCTTATTGACTAGAACATCGGTAGGAGCCCTCTTTCTTAAATTTTCGTTATAAGCAACATGATCTAAAGACCGTAAACACATTATATCCTCTTTATTAAAGATAATTCCCTCTATGGGAGGACGACCACCATCTACTTTATAATGAGCAAAAATTTCATTAGCTTCTTTCATAATAAATCTAAACTCATGAGCTAGGAATATAGTGGCGGCGCGCTTAATAGAATAATGCTCAATATTAGAAAACTCTAGAAAAATCCTTTGTATGGATGGATGCATGTGAACACATTGTCTTTCAAGTTCAACAATGATACGTCTCCAACGTATCTATAATTTTTGATTGCTCCATGCTATATTATCTACTGTTTTGGACATTATTGGGCTTTATTATCCACTTTTATATTATTTTTGGGACTAACCTATTAACCGGAGGCCCGACCCAGAATTGCTGTTTTTTTGCCTATTTTAGGGTTTCGAAGAAAAGGAATATCAAACGGAGTCCAAATGGAATGAAACCTTCAGGAACGTGATTTTCTCACTGAACATGATCCAGGAGACTTGGGCCCTACATCAAGAAACAAAGGAGGATGCCACGAGGTAGGGGGCGCGCCTACCCCCCCAGGCGCGCCCTCCACCCTCGTGGGCCCCCTGTTGCTCCACCGACGTACTCCTTCCTCCTATATATACCTACGTACCCCCAAACGATCAGATACGGAGCCAAAACCCTAATTCCACCGCCGCAACTTTCTGTATCCACGAGATCCCATCTTGGGGCCTGTTTCGGAGCTCCGCCGGAGGGGGTATCCATCACGAAGGGCTTCTACATCAACACCATAGCCCCTTAGATGAAGTGTGAGTAGTTCACCTCAGACCTACGGGTCCATAGTTATTAGCTAGATGGCTTCTTCTCTCTTTTTGGATCTCAATACAATGTTCTCCCCCTCTCTTGTGGATATATATTCGATGTAATCTTATTTTTGTGGTGTGTTTGTTGAGACCGATGAATTGTGGGTTTATGATCAAGTCTATCTATGAACAATATTTGAATCTTCTCTGAATTCTTTTATGTATGATTGGTTATCTTTGCAAGTCTCTTCGAATTATCAGTTTGGTTTGGCCTACTAGATTGATCTTTCTTGCAATGGGAGAAGTGCTTAGCTTTGGGTTCAATCTTGCGGTGTCCTTTCCCAGTGACAGTAGGGGCAGCAAGGCACGTATTGTATTGTTGCCATCGAGGATAACAAGATGGGGTTTTCATCATATTGCATGAGTTTATCCCTCTACATCATGTCATCTTGCTTAAGGCGTTACTCTGTTTTCATGAACTTAATACTCTAGATGCATGCTGGATAGCGGTCGATGAGTGGAGTAATAGTAGTAGATGCAGGCAGGAGTCGGTCTACTTGTCTCGGACGTGATGCCTATATACATGATCATACCTAGATATTCTCATAACTATGCTCAATTCTGTCAATTGCTCAACAGTAATTCGTTCACCCACCGTAAAATACTTATGCTCTTGAGAGAAGCCACTAGTGAAACCTATGGCCCCCGGGTCTATCTTCATCATATTAATCTTCCAATACTTAGTAATTTCATTTGCTTTTTACTTTGCTTTTATTTTACTTTGCATATTTATCATAAAAATACCAAAAATATTATCTTATCATATCTATCAGATCTCACTCTTGTAAGTGTCCATGTAGGGATTGACAACCCCTTATCGCATTGGTTGCGAGGATTTATTTGTTTGTGTAGGTACGAGGGACTCGTGCGTAGCCTCCTACTGGATTGATACCTTGGTTCTCAAAGACTGAGGGAAATACTTACGCTACTTTACTGCATCATCCCTTCCTCTTCGGGGAAAACCAACGCAGTGCTCAAGAGGTAGCAAGAAGGATTTCTGGCGCCGTTGCCGGGGAGTCTACGCAAAAGTCTATATACCAAGTACCCATCACAATCCTTATCTCCCGCATTACATTATTTGCCATTTGCCTCTCGTTTTCCTCTCCCCCACTTCACCCTTGCCGTTTTATTCGCCGTCTCTCTCTATCCTCCCTCACTTTCTCTATTTGCCTCTTTTTTGCCCGCTTGCTTTTTGTTTGCTTGTGTGTTGGATTGCTTGCTTGTCACGATGGTTCAAGATAACACTAAATTGTGCGACTTTACCAATACCAACAACGATGATTTTATTAGCACTCCGATTGCTCCTCTTACCGATGCTGAATCTTGTGAAATTAATGTTGCCTTGCTGAATCTTGTCATGAAAGATCCATTTTCCGGCCTTCCTAGTGAAGATGCCGCTACCCATCTAAATAGCTTCGTTGATTTGTGTGATATGCAAAATAAGAAAGATGTGGATAACGATATTGTTAAATTGAATCTATTTCCTTTTTCGCTTAGTGATCGTGCTAAAGCTTGATTCTCGTCTTTGCCTAAAAATAGTATTGATTCATGGATACGTGCAAAGATGCTTTTATCTCTAAGTATTTTCCTCCCACTAAGATCATCTCCCTTAGAAACGATATTATGAATTTTAAGCAACTTGATCATGAACATGTTGCACAAGCTTGGGAGAGGATGAAATTAATGATACGTAATTGCCCTACTCATGGTTTGAATTTGTGGATGATTATACAAAATTTTATGCCGGATTGAATTTTGCTTCTAGAAATCTTTTAGATTCGGCCGCGGGAGGCACTTTTATGGAAATCACTTTAGGAGAAGCTACTAAACTCCTAGATAATATTATGGTTAATTATTCTCAATGGCATACTGAAAGATCTACTAATAAAAAGGTGCATGCGATAGAAGAAATTAATGTTTTGAGTGGAAAGATGGATGAACTTATGAAATTATTTGCTAGTAAAAGTGTTTCTTCTGATCCTAATGATATGCCCTTGTCTACTTTGATTGAGAATAATAATGAATCTATGGATGTGAATTTTGTTGGTAGGAACAATTTTGGTAACAACGCGTATAGAGGAAATTTTAATCCTAGGCCTTATCCTAGTAATCCCTCTAATAATTATGGTAATTCCTACAACAATTCTTATGGAAATTATAATAATATACCATCTGATTTTGAATCTAATATTAAAGAATTTATTACTTCACAAAAGAATTTCAATGCTTTGATTGAAGAAAAATTGCTTAAGATTGATGAGTTGGCTAGGAACGTTGATAGAATTTCTCTTGATGTTGATTCTTTGAAGCTTAGATCTATTCCACCTAAGCATGATATCAATGAGTCTCTCAAAGCCATGAGAATTTCCATTGATGAGTGCAAAGAAAGAACCGCTAGGATGCGTGCTAAGAAAGATGCCTTTATAAGAGCGTGTTCGTTCCTATGAAAATAAAGATGAAGATCTAAAAGTTATTGATGTGTCCCCTATTAAATCTTTGTTTTGCAATATGAATCTTAATAATGATGGGACTAAATATGATTCACCTTTACATAGAAGGCGTTCCAAGAATTCAGAGTTTTTAGATCTTGATGCTAAAATTGATGAAAGTGGGATCGAAGAAATTAAAACCCTAGATATTGCTAAACCCACGATTTTGGATTTCAAGGAATTTAATTATAAAAATTTCTCTTTGATTGATTGTATTTCCTTGTTGCAATCTGTGCTAAATTCTCCTCACGCTTATAGTCAAAATAAAGCATTCACTAAACATATCGTTGATGCCTTGATGCAATCTTATGAAGAAAAACTTGAATTGGAAGTTTCTATCCCTAGAAAACTTTATGATGAGTGGGAACCAACTACTATAATTAAAATTAATGATCATGAGTTCTATGCTTTATGTGATTTGGGTGCTTGTGTTTCCACGATTTCAAAGACTTTGTGCGATTTGTTAGGTTTCCGTGATTTTGATGATTGCTCTCTAAACTTGCATCTTACGGATTCCACTATTATGAAACCTATGGTAAGAATTAATGATGTTCTTATTGTTGCAAATAGGAATTATGTACCCATAGATTTTATTGTTCTTGACATAGATTGCAATCCTTCATGTCCTATTATTCTTGGTAGACCTTTCCTTAGAACGATTCGTGCAATTATTGATATGAAGGAAGGAAATATTAGATTCCAATTTCCATTAAGGAAAGGCATGGAACACTTTCCTAGAAAGAAAATTAAATTACCTTATTAATCTATTATGAGAGCCACTTATGGATTGCCTACCAAAGATGGCGATACCTATATCTATCCTTGCTTTTTATGCCTAGCTAGGGGCATTAAACGATGGCGCTTGTTGGGAGGCAACCCAATTTTATTTTGATTACTTGCTTTTTGCTCCTGTTTAGTAATAAATAATTTATCTAGCCTCTGTTTAGGTTGTGTTTTTGTGTTTAATTAGTGTTTGTGCCAAGTAGAACCGTTGGGAAGACTTGGGGAAAGTCTTAATATCTTGCTGTAAAAAACAGAAACTTTAGCGCTCACGAGAACTGCTGGCATTTTTATTTCGAAAGTGATATTTAGTTAATTCTTTTTGCAAATGATTAATAGATAAATTCCTCATGTTCAGAAATTTATTTTAGAATTTTCGGGGTTCCAGATCTTGCACTAGCTACAGATTACTACATACTGTTCTGTTTTTTGACAGATTCTGTTTTTCGTGTGTTGTTTGCTTATTTTGATGAATCTATGGCTAGTAAAATAGTTTATAAACCATAGAGAAGTTGGAATACAGTATGTTTAACACCAATATAAATAAATAATGAGTTCATTACAGTACCTTGAAGTGGTGTTTTGTTTTCTTTCGCTAACCGAGCTCACGAGATTTTCTACTTTAAGTTTTGTGTTGTGAAGTTTTCAAGTTTTGGGTAAAGATTTGATGGATTATGGAACAAGGAGTGGAAAGAGCCTAAGCTTGGGGATTCCCATGGCACCCCCAAGATAATCTAAGGACACCTAAAAGCCAAAGCTTGGGGATGCCCCGGAAGGCATCCCCTCTTTTCGTCTACTTCTATCGGTAACTTTACTTGGAGCTATATTTTTATTCACCACATGATATGTGTTTTGCTTGGAGCGTCTTGTATGATTTGAGTCTTTGATTTTTAGTTTACCACAATCATACTTGCTGTACACAACTTTTGAGAGAGCCATACATGATTTGGAATTTGTTAGAATACTCTATGTGCTTCGCTTATATCATTTGAGTTATATAGTTTTGCTCTAGTACTTCACTTATATCTTTTAGAGCACGGTGGTGGATTTGTTTTATAGAAACTATTGATCTCTCATGCTTCACTTAGATTATTTTGAGAGTCTTAAATAGCATGGTAATTTTCTTAAATAATCCTAATATGCTAGGTGTTCAAGATTAGTAATTTTTTTCTTATGAGTGTTTTGAATACTAAGAGAAGTTTGATGCTTGATGATTGTTTTGAGATATGGAGGTAATAATATCAAAGTCGTGCTAGTTGAGTAGTTGTGAATTTGAGAAATGCTTGTGTTGAAGTTTGCAAGTCCCGTAGCATGCACGTATGGTAAACGTTATGTAACAAATTTGAAACATGAGGTGTTATTTGATTGTCTTCCTTATGAGTGGCGGTCGGGGACGAGCGATGGTCTTTTCCTACCAATCTATCCCCCTAGGAGCATGCGCGTAGTGCTTGGTTTTTGATGACTTGTAGATTTTTGCAATAAGTATGTGAGTTCTTTATGACTAATGTTGAGTCCATGGATTATACGCACTCTCACCCTTCCATCATTGCTAGCCTCTTCGGTACCGTGCATTGCCCTTTCTCACATTGAGAGTTGGTGCAAACTTCGCCGGTGCATCCAAACCCCGTGATATGATACGCTCTTTCACACATAAACCTCCTTATATCTTCCTCAAAACAGCCACCATACCTACCTATTATGGCATTTCCATAGCCATTCCGAGATATATTGCCATGCAACTTTCCACCATTCCGTTTATCATGACACATTCATCATTGTCATATTGCTTAGCATGATCATGTAGTTGACATAGTATTTGTGGCAAAGCCACCGTTCATAATTCTTTCATACATGTCACTCTTGGTTCATTGCATATCCCGGTACACCGCCGGAGGCATTCATATAGAGTCATATCTTGTTCTAAGTATCGAGTTGTAATTCTTGAGTTGTAAGTAAATAGAAGTGTGATGACCATCATTCATAGAGCATTGTCCTAAAAAAAGAGAAAGGCCAAAAAAAAGAAACGCAATATATATATATATATATATATATATATATATAAAGAAGGGACAATGCTACTATCCTTTTTCCACACTTGTGCTTCAAAGTAGCACCATAATCTTCAGGATAGAGAGTCTTTTGTTTTGTCACTTTCATATATTAGTGGAAATTTTTCATTATAGAACTTGGCTTGTATATTCCAACAATGGGCCTCCTTAAGTGCCCTAGGTCTTCGTGAGAAAGCAAGTTGGATGCACACCCACTTAGTTTCTTTTGTTGAGCTTTCATACATTTATATCTCTAGTGCATCCGTTGCATGCTAATCCCTACTCCTTGCATTAACATCAATCGATGGGAATCTCCATAGCCCATTGATTAGCCTCGTTGATGAGAGACTTTCTCCTTTTTTGTCTTCTCCACATAACCCCCATCATCATATTCTATTCCACCCATAGTGCTATATCCATGTCTCGCGCTCATATATTGCGTGAAAGTTTATAGGTTTTGTGATTACTAAAATATGAAACAATTTCTTGGCTTGTCATCTGGGTTGTGCATGATGAGAGCATTCTTGTGTGATGAAAATGGAGCATGACTAAACTATATGATTTTGTAGGGATGAACTTTCTTTGGCCATGTTATTTTGAGAAGACATAATTGCTTAGTTAGTATGCTTGAGGTATTAGTATTTTTATGTCAACATGAACTTTTATCTTGAATCTTTCGGATCTGAATATTCATACCACAATTAAGAAGAATTACATTACAATTATGCCAAGTACCACTCCACATCAAAAATTCTGTTTTTATCATTTACCTACTCGAGGATGAGCAGAAATTAAGCTTGGGGATGCTTGATACGTCTCCAACGTATCTATAATTTTTGATTGCTCCATGCTATATTATCTACTGTTTTAGACATTATTGGGCTTTATTATCCACTTTTATATTATTTTTGGGACTACCATATTAACCGGAGGCACAACCCAGAATTGCTGTTTTTTTTGCCTATTTTAGGGTTTCGAAGAAAAGGAATATCAATCGGAGTCCAAACGGAATGAAACCTTCGGGAACGTGATTTTCTCACCGAACATGATCCAGAAGACTTGGACCCTACGTCGAGAAACAAAGGAGGAGGCCACGAGGTGGGTGGTTTCTCCACCGACATACTCCTTCCTCCTATATATACCTATGTACCCCCAAACGATCAGATACGGAGCCAAAACCCTAATTCCACCGCCGCAACTTTCTGTACCCACGAGATCCCATCTTGGGGCCTGTTCCGGAGCTCCGCCGAAGGGGGTATCCATCACGGAGGGCTTCTACATCAACACCATAGCCCCTCCGATGAAGTGTGAGTAGTTCACCTCAGACCTACGGGTCCATATTTATTAGCTAGATGGCTTCTTCTCTCTTTTTGGATCTTGATACAATGTTCTCCCCCTCTCTTGTGGAGATCTATTTGATGTAATCTTCTTTTTGCGGTGTGTTTGTTGAGATCGATGAATTGTGGGTTTATGATCAAGTCTATCTATGAACAATATTTGAATCTTCTCTGAATTCTTTTATGTATGATTGGTTATCTTTGCAAGTTTCTTCGAATTATCAGTTTGGTTTGGCCTACTAGATTGATCTTTCTTGCAATGGGAGAAGTGCTTAGCTTTGGGTTCAATCTTGCGGTGTCCTTTCCCAGTGATAGTAGCGGCAGCAAGGCACGTATTGCATTGTTGCCATCGAGGATAACAAGATGGGGTTTTCATCACATTGCATGAGTTTATCCCTCTACATCATGTCATCTTGCTTAAGGCGTTACTCTGTTTTCATGAACTTAATACTCTAGATGCATGCTGGATAGCAGTTGATGAGTGGAGTAATAGTAGTAGATGCAGGCAGGAGTCGGTCTACTTGTCTCCGACGTGATGCCTATATCACTACAAAAAAAAGACACATCCGTGACATTTTAGGGCGAACGAAATTTTTTTCTGTCATACATATGACACTTCTATGACGATAATTGTGACAAAACCCTGTATCATCATAGATGTGGTGGGCTCCTACTTCTATGACAAAAAATCATGACAGAAAATGGGCTTTTCGTCCTCGGCGGGCCGGAGATGCAGCTGCATGACATTCTTTGGGCCGTCCATGACGGAAAAAACCGTGGTAGAAGCGAGGGGGAGGAAAATTTCGGGGAGTTCCCGGTTACGGTGGGAGGTCGGGGGCCGAGTGATGTGTGCTTCTCTTGTACACATACACGCGTGTGTGCGAGGCGTTGTCTCTAACTGAACCCGAGCGAGGCGTTGGGCTCTAACTGAACCCGAGCGATTGCACTGCAGGCTACGCGTTACTGAACCTGAGCGATCGATCGATGGCTGTTAACTGAACCCGATCGAGCAATTCCTTCGCTACTACTGCTAACTGAAGCCGATCGATGCTGCCTCTGGATGAACAGTGAGTGTTGCGGGGGGGGGGGGTTGGATGAACAGTTCCCGGTGGGGGTGGATGAACAGGACCCCGTGGTGTTGCCTCTGGATGAAAAGGACCCCGATCGATCGAGCCGGTTGGGGCTGGATGAACAGGACCCCGTGGAGGGCTGGATGAACAGGACCACCCCGTGGAGGGCAGGATGAACAGTAGACGGTGGAGGGCAGGATGAACAGTAGCCCGTGGAGGGGTGGTTGAACAGGAGCCCATGGAGAGGGCTGGTTGAACAGTAGCCGGTGGAGTAGCGTGCGGTGGAGGCTGGATGAACAGGAGCCCGTGGATGAACAGTCGCAGGTGGAGGCTAGAGGAGGTCGACGGTGGATGAATAGTAGCTCGTGGAGGCTGGAGGGGGTCGACGGTGGAGATGAATAGTATCCTATGGAGTCTCGTTTTGCGGTACGCCACACCCCTCCCGATCAACAGGACCCCCGTTTCGACCGTAGGAGGTCCGTTTCCTCCGTTTTGCGGTATGCCAGACCCCTCCTGATGAACAAGATCCCGTTTCGAACGTGGCCGGTCGAACACAAGGTCGTTTCCTCCGTTCTGCGGTACGCCAGGCCTCGTTTCCATCGTTTGTTCCGTCCAAGCCCTCCCAATGAACACGACGCATTCCGTTGCCTCCCCATGAACACGACGCATTCCGTTGCCTCCCCATGAACACGAGCATTCCGTTGCCTCCCCATGAACACGATGACGGCGCTGTTTCTCCATTCCGACCCAGCCATGTACACGAGCCCTGGTCGTACGTATGCGCGAGTAGGTGTTTGAGACCCCGCCCATATGACCCCCGTTTCGACCGTAGCGCTCCAACACAAGTCCGTTTCTTCCGTTTTGCGGTACTCCACACCCCTCCCGATCAACAGGACCCCCGTTTCGACCATAGGAGGTCCGTTTCCTCTGTTTTGCGGTATGCCAGACCCCTCCCGATGAATAGGATCCCGTTTCGAACGTGGCCGGTCGAACACAAGGTCATTTCCTCCGTTCTGCGGTACGCCAAGCCTCGTTTCCACCGTCTGTTCCGTCCAAGCCCTCCCGATGAACATGACGCATTCCGTTGCCTCCCCATGAACACGACGCATTCCGTTGCCTCCCCATGAACACGAGCATTCCATTGCCTCCCCATGAACACGATGACGGCGATGTTTCTCCATTCCGACCCAGCCATGTACACGAGCCCTGGCCGTACGTATGCGCGAGTAGGTGTTCGAGACCCCGCCCGTATGTACACATACATGACCGTATTTTCTTTCTTGCACCCTGGCCGCCTCTACTACAACATGTGCGCGCCTCTACATCCACCAGTATATATGTACGTACACGTTCGCGACCAGAATGACAACGCTACGTACGCTTCGACCAGGTGGGTCCCGACTGTTAGGCACTTCCTTGCATGCGAAGATGTAGCTGGTGGGTCCCAGCAGTCAGGGGGGCGAAATACGGTGGCCCGTCCGGTGGGTCCTCGCTGTTAGGTGGAGGAATAATTATTTTGCACGTAATAAGGAGGCACTTCCTTGCTGCGGCCGTGGACCCAGCTGTCAGCCTCTCCACATACAGTCCACGTCCGATGGAAGCCGTTCCTTGACCACGTTGACCACGCCGCGCCGAGAGCACCAGCGCGGTGGACGACGGCGAGGCCTAGGAAGGGGACGACATGGAGCAGGGGAAGACGCGACAGTGGATGCCCACGTGTAGAGGAGTACGAGGGTTCACTGGTTCACTGCGGTGTGAGGCTGCCGTCGCCGCAGAATAACAGGGGGTGTGGGTGAGTAGAGGGATGGCCTGGCCAGCGGTGGGAGTAGTAGGGGGTGGTGAGGCCTCCGCCGCATCACAGCCGGCCACGGAAGGCAGGAGCACGAGGCACGACCGGCGCTGGTTTGGGCGGCTGGAGCAAGAAGACCAGAGGTTGAAGAAGCACTACGGCCGTTGGATGGACATCGTACGGTCACTGGAGCTAGAATGGTGCATATTGACTAAGTTGACAAAGCCCTCCGTCCCCGTCAACTTAGTAGGCCCACAAGTCAGCCTCCCACCAAGGTGGGTCCCAGCTAGCAGGGGGTATTCATTTTTTTGTGCGTAATAAGGAGGCACTTTCGGTGGGTCCGAGCTGACAGCAGGGGGAAAGTTTTTTTCGCAAAATACGATGGCCCGTCGGGTGGGTCCCAGCAGTCAGGGGCAAACGTTTCTTTCGCGATATACTGGTTTGCGTCCGGTGGGTCCCTGCTGTCAGGTGGAGGAATAATTATTTTCCGCGTAATAAGGAGGCACTTCCTTGCGGCTGCCGTGGACCCAGCTGTCAGCCTCTCCACGTACAGTATTCTTCCGATGGAATTTGGTCGTTGACCACATTGACCATGCTGCACCGACAGCACCATGGCAGTGGACGACGGTGAGGCCTAGGAAGGGGACGACGCGGAGCCGGGGAAGACGCGGTAGTGGATGCCCATGTGGAGAGGAGTCCGAGGGTTCACTGGTTCGGATGCGCTGCCGTTGCCGCAGAATAATAGGGGGTGTGTGTGAGTGGAGTGGAGGGATGGCCTGGCCAGCGGTGGGAGTAGTATGGGGGCGGTGAGGCCTCCGCGGCAGCACAGCCGGCCATGGGAGGCAGGAGCAGGCGGCACGACCGGCGCTACTTTGGGCGGCTGGAGCAAGAAGACCAGAGGTTGAAGAAGCACTACGGCCGTTGGATGGACATTGTACGGTCAGTCAAGCTAGAATCTTGCATATTGACTAAGTTGACAAAGCCCTCCGTCCCCGTCAACTTAGTAGGCCCACAAGTCAGCCTCCCACCAAGGTGGGTCCCAGCTAGTAGGGGGTATTCATTTTTTTGTGCATAATAAGGAGGCACTTTCAGTGGGTCCGAGCTGACAGCAGGGGGAAAGTTTTTTTCGCAAAATACGATGGCCCATCGGGTGGGTCCCAGCAGTCAGGGGCAAACGTTTCTTTCGCGATATACTGGTTTGCGTCCGGTGGGTCCCTGCTGTCAGATGGAGGAATAATTATTTTCCGCGTAATAAGGAGGCACTTCCTTGCGGCTGCCGTGGACCCAACTGTCAGCCTCTCCACGTACAGTATTCTTCCGATGGAATTTGGTCGTTGACCACATTGACCATGCTGCACCGACAGCACCACGGCAGTGGACGACGGTGAGGCCTAGGAAGGGGACGACGCGGAGCCGGGGAAGACGCGGTAGTGGATGCCCATGTGGAGAGGAGTCCGAGGGTTCACTGGTTCGGCTGCGCTGCCGTTGCCGCAGAATAATAGGGGGTGTGGGTGAGTGGAGTGGAGGGATGGCCTGGCCAGCGGTGGGAGTAGTATGGGGGCGGTGAGGCCTCCGCGGCAGCACAGCCGGCCACGGGAGGCAGGAGCAGGCGGCACGACCGGCGCTACTTTGGGCGGCTGGAGCAAGAAGACCAGAGGTTGAAGAAGCACTACGGCCGTTGGATGGACATCGTACGGTCAGTCGAGCTAGAATCTTGCATATTGACTAAGTTGACAAAGCCCTTCGTCCCCGTCAACTTAGTAGGCCCGCTATACTGGGTCCCAGCTCGCAGGGGGAGTATTCATTTTTTTTGTGCGTAATAGGGAGGCACTTCCTTGCGTGCGAAGATATAGCTGGTGGGTCTAAGCTGTCAGCGGCGGTAACGTTTTTTTCACGAAATACAGAGGCCGTTTCGGTGGGTCCCAGATGTCAGGTGGAGGAAATCATTATTTTGCGCATAATAAGGAGGCATTTCCTTGCATGCGGCCGTGGACCCAGCTGTCAGCCTCTCCACGTACAATCCACTTCAGATGCATGTCGGTCATTGACCACGCTGACCACGCCACGCCGAGAGCACCAGGGCGGTGGACGACAGCGAGGCCAAGGAAGGGAACAACACGGCGGCAGGGAAGAGTCAACCGTTGTTTTTGTTTCCCACGCGGAGGGGAGTACGACTGTACGAGGGTTTACTGGTTTGTCTGCCATCGCCGGAGAATAACAGCAGGTGTGGATGAGTAGAGGGATGGCTAGGCCAGCGATGGGAGTACGGTGGGGCGGTGAGGCCTGCGCGGCAGCACAGCCGGCCGCGGGGAGGAGGGAGCAGGCAGTCCCGCCGGCGCTTGTTTGAGCGGCTGGAGTAGGAAGAGCAGAGATTGAAGAAGCACGACGGCCGTTGGATGGACATCCAACAGTATACAGGCCATCTGTGGAAAGCCTCAAATCTGTGGAAAATAGCATACATCCCATCTGCCATTATTTCAAATAATTTACAGCCCATTTGCTTATTCTTATGGGTTTTTTGGAGCCCATATTCTTTATGTTAGCATTACAACCCATATTGTGGCCACGGTTAAAAAATTATACGAAATTTTGCATATGTCGTGCGTTCTGAACTGTTTTTAATCTCGAAATTTCGAGTCACATTCAGACTGATTTTAAAAATAAATGTATATCAATATAAAATCCAATAAATTGTCCACGCATAAAAATCAATGCAATTTAAAATCTCGAAATGAAAAAAAAGATATTTGAAAATAATTGGCAGTTTGATGTGTTTTAAAAATGTACAGCCCATTTCTCATTACTGATAGGCCATTTTCTCGGCCAGCCGAATGAAGCTCTCCTCGTCTTGAAAGATTTGCAGCCCAACAGGCCTGATAAAGTGACTTACTTGAAAAATCACAAAAGAACTGGGCTAGCCATTTTCAGAAAGAAAAAAAAACTACTAGGCTGGTCTGTGGTAAACATAAAAGAAAAGGTTGTCTAGACAGGCCAGAGTGTCCAGCACAGCCCAGTTGACACCCTACTTCCGTCTCAAAAACAAATTAGATAAATGCCACTCCAATTATGGTGATTCATAAAAATGCCACTACAATTTCCAAACTTTGAAAAATGCCACTGCAATTTTTGCAAACTTTGAAAAACGCCACTGCAGTTTGCAAACTTTGAAAAACGCCACTCCAGACTTTAAAAAATGCCACTAGAAATGGCATGAAATGGCATTTTTCAAAGTTTGGAAATTGCAGTGGCATTTCTGGATACACCAGATTTGGAGTGGCATTTATCAAATTAACCCAAAACAAAAATAACTGGGCAAGCTGCTGGGTCCCTGGTGTCAGCCGCTCGTTGTGCAATTCTCTCGTTTATTGACTATGTTGACAATGGCGTGGGACCCAGATGTTAGAAATCCACTAGGAGGAGCCATTTTTTTTATTGGCTTGAAATAAGGAGGCACTTGCTTGCGTACTGCCATGACCTTGGCGGGTCCCTGCTATCATCCTCTCCACGTACAATACCCGTTAGTCGTGCTTCAAAACTGATCGGCACGCCATTAAAAAATAAAGGTCAATAACTAATGCGGCACCTCGGGCCAACGCAGCCAGATCGCATTTTGCACGAGAAATTACACACCATGTTTCGTTGACATGTGGTCCCGTTCCAACATATGAGTGAGACGACGGCGAGTAGTAGGAGTATTTCCGAACGGACGTGTAGGCCGGGGCGCCTCTTTGTGAACCGTGATAAACTCGCAACCGTCCACCGACTCTTCGCCTTTCCCTCTCGATTTGGAACTGTTGTCGCACGCTCTTCCTCTCCCTCCTCCATTTTCCTTCAGCCCTTCACCCTTTCTTCTGCCATTGTTCGATCATCTTCTCCATGGAGGGAACAGACCGGAAACGACCCCGTTATTCTTGCCCCAATCTGAAAGATGACGTGGTGGAGGAACTCATTGATCGGTGCGACGTCATCACCTCGGCTAGCATGGCAGGTTCATTCAAGCCCATTCTTGACTCAACTAATAACATCATTGCAAGGAACCCAAGAGTCAAGGAGCGGTTTGATCTCCCTATCTTCTTCATCGTGCCCCTGATGACTGGCGCCGGCACGACGGAGGCCTCGCCATGTGCCAGTTGATGCAGCTTGATAATGATATGTATGATGTTAAGATGCCATCGCTTGAGGGCAAGGCTTGGGCGGGCGCAAATGGAAATTGGGTTGCTTACATTGGGTCCAACTACGAGTGGGAACTTGTGAATGTGTACACTCGTCACCGGGTTCCACTTCCAAAAATCTTAGCACACTGCCCAGAGGTTGAGCACACCAGTAATGTACGCACGTTCAAATATGATCATGGTGATTGTCTTCTACGGAAGGTAGAAATTTGTCGAGTTCCCAACCGCTCTTGGAATTACAACAACTATCAAGTTGTTGCTATCTTCGACAAGCTTGTTGCCGTCCTTCATGGTTCGACTCGATGGATATTGCTCGAAAATAAGTTTCTGTACATGGATGAGTACTGTTATGCAATTAAATACGAGGGCCTTGTGTTTGCTGCCACCACTCGTGGCACTGTTTTTGCATGGCATCCTAGTAGTTTCGGTACGTTTGTCTTCCATCGTAATTATAATTGTTTCATCCACATGCATGCGGGTCAGCAAGTTTCCCCTTACTAATTAACCTTCTTCTTGTGTTTCCAAGGTCCTGTGAACATCCCACCACCTATACTTGAAAATTTTTATAACCAAGGGGGAGATGCCGATGGTGATGATCACGAGCAGTGCCCATATACTCTGTGGCACCTGGCAACTAATTCCGATGGATCACCTCTTCTTGTGTGTATACAGCCCACTGATGATGTTACTGCTAAGGAAGCAGGTGTCTCCCATGGTCGCACTCTCCGGACCTATTCCAACACCCGTTGCATGGCATTCGAGATGGATACTAGTGTGCTAGTACCAACTCCTTCTCCCTGGCACAGAATTGATAGTCTTGGAGAAAACTCGCTCTTCCTTGGACAAAACTATCCGATGATGGTGAAAGGCAATCCAACTGTTGTTGACACATTTATGAGAAGCAACTGTGTCTATACCTCGGACATTTGGGTGGTTCCCTACCCTGGTACTGATATAGTAGGCCGCTTCATCCTGGATGATCAGTCCTGCATTGGTCTCCAGATCGACAATAGATGGCCCGTACCAGAGAATCACTTGTGGTTCAAAGCAAGCATTTCCAACGCCGCAGAATGGTTGAGTTGAAGTTCATTTCATGGCTTGTTATTTGTTGTGTGGTGAAAACTTTAGTATTTATAATGTATCCTCGTTGTCGATGTGGGTTGATGACCTGTTGTATGTAATAAAATGATATGCCTCTGATAAACTTACTAAATTTATGAATGGATTTCAAGTCGCTTCTCTGAGTGAGTGGTGCGACGAGGCCAAGAAATATTTTCCAAATACATAATTGTACGTGCATTGCAACAGGTTATCGGATGAGGCCAATCAACAATAGTACACGCCACCACCATGACATCCATCTGGCACCATATTATTTCTTGGAGTCCGTGCTAGAGCAATCTCTTCAACCTCGTCATTTCTCTAACTTCATCCATCGCGCGGCGGGCGAGGTGGGGGTTTGCTGATAGTCGGTTTCCTTAACTGCGGTCCCACTTGTAAGGCCAACTCCAATGCACGACCCCAAACGCACCTCCATTTTGCATGAACTCCAAAGATAATTTTGACTAGAAAAGCAAGACCAAAGGAAACAAGAACCACAAGAATACATTTTACTACTCCTGTAAGTTGGATTAGTGCCTTCTCGATGCATTCATTGTTGATCTGCGGAGGCTCGATCTTGCATCTGTGCTAGCTAAAAGTGATAGAACATCTACTAAATTGCGCTCTATCAATATATGGATGTACTCTTCTTCCCAATACAAAAACTTGCATCCATTCTACTCCCTCCGTTGCACAATACATGCCTTCTATTTGTCAATATATATATATATGTATCTAGACATGTCTTAGTATATAGGTACATCCATTTTTGGATAAATGGAAGTCAAGTATTTTGGAACGGAGGGAGTACACAATAAATTTTTTAAGTTAGCACAACTAATCTAATCCGAGAACAGAACCGAAGATTTGGTCGGGTTCTTCCTCCTTTTGCCGACACGTGGGACATCCAGCATCCAGGTCGTGTCATGAAAGAAAATAGAGTGGTAGTTGAAGCCACGATATGTGCATCTTGGGTTAAACTATAAATAGAATCTTACTACTCTTGAGTAACTCGAAAAGCGGCCACCGAAGATTTTTATTGGATTTGTTTTTCATCACCAGCACGTCGAGGTGAAAGATGTGCAGGTTCAGTCGGTCCTCTTGCGTTTTCAGTGACATGTGGGGCCGCATGTGAGCAAACAGACGATGGGCTCCGCGCGTCCGCTGGCTGGCTGAGAAGAGAGATAGAGGAGGGCTGAGCACGGACTGCAGGAAATTTGTTCTACGTACCTCGATATAGGCTTGATATAGTGGGGTGGCATGGGCCATAACTAGCATTCACGTCTAGCAGTACGGCACACGCCACCAACACGAGTCCCATCTGACACCAATTTTCTTGGAGTTCGTGCTATAGCCATCTCTTCTCCCTCCTGTTTTCTCAGCCATCACGTGGTGGGCGGGGTGGGGGTTTGCCTATAGTAGGTTTGCTCTACTGTGGTCCCACTTGTAAGTGAAAATGCAACACCGCATGCATTCCCGCTTGAGCAGCGTGCCGGACCAACTGTGTGGGGGTGCGACGCGAACACGGCAGGCTTTTCCTTTTGAACTCGTAACTTGTAAAATTTGGTCCTGCTCCATGTCGCGACCGATAGATAGAAAATAACGATTTTGCCTAGAGTAATGAGAAGTTTGGTTCTGGCGTCGTTCATGCATGGAGTACGTACGGAAATTATGAAGTTGATGCGAAAGGTAAGATAATTACTGTAGTATCATATACTACTACATGGATTTGACGGAAAGATAAAAATACATACGGATCCATCAAAGTTCAAGGACATCCTCACGCCCTAGTGCACAGGGTCACCAACCGACGTGTGAGGAGCAGCGGCGTTGGCGGCGAGCTCAACGTGCTTCTGAACAGTGCCATCCAAGGTTGCCCTGCGCTCCAAGAAGGCCAGCGTCCTATCGTCCTCCTCTTGCATGTAGTAGTCCTTGTGGACGATTTGCGTGTAGACGTGGGTGATTATGTCGATGGTGTCTTGCTACGCCAGGAGCTGCGCGGCGAGCGCGACCACGAGGTGGACATTCTCCGGCACGACGGCGGGCAGTCGCAGGGCCACCACTGCGTCGAAGAGGTTGTTACCATAGTGGCCGTTGAGGGTGGCAAGCATCTCAGAGTCTGGGCGCGTCGGCTGGAGGCTTACGTCAAAGTCGTCCACAAGCTTCTTGACGATGATGAACTTGTCGAGGAAACCGACGAGGACCTTGTCAAACAAAGAGATGAAGCTGTCGTCCAAGCGGCCCCTCGCCCTGGCGGCCTCAAGAAATACTACCTAGAGACGTTCCTCGGTGCCGGGCCGCAGGCCGGCGTCGTGGACCATCTGGCACAGCCGGCTGATGCTCGCGCTCATTGCCTCCATGGGTCTAGCGTAGCTTCTAGTCAACTGATCTTGCGATTCGAGTGTTCACTCAGCCCTTGGTTAGCGTGCGTAGGTGAGTAGGATTTCGTACTACTCCTCGGCCCTCTACTGCACCTGCCTTTGGCTGTATGATAGGTGGGCCAGCCACCCCTGGGGCCACGTGTCATTCACCCAAAGGCAGTTGCCGTAAGTCAATGAAGCTGCGTCCCCTCCGTGCCGGTGCATTATAGTCATCTCACCGGACCTCTAGTTGGGGCCAAACGAGAGAAGTTTGATGTTTACTGGTTTATTGGTCCCCTTTGCATTTTGCACCAAGTTTTGACCTTTGATTTAACTAATAAAATGTTAATGCATATAAACAAAAATGTTGTGTAAGTCACCTTACGAAAACCAAATAATCCCAAAATACTTAGGCATGGTGCATTAACTCCCTCCTTGTTTCTTATTTTGTGACATATCAACCAATGAGAGATGTGGGCCGTGCATGCTTTTAATGACTTGAGACTACCAAACATGACATGCCGTGTTTAGTTCATTGCATGTAATCCTATTAGTACTCTAGTTAGGAGTAGCAAAAAAACATTAAGTTCTCTCGCCGATAGGAATAAAACACCATGTATTTATTTATAGAGGGAGTAGTACATTTTTGGTGACATGCATTACTAGATATTGCTAGTCAAATACTAAAATCCAGATGGACGTGGTAGTACTCCTAAATCCAGACGGTGGTGCTACCCGTTGGTCAAATTATTACGTGCTGCTCCTCACAGTGAAGTGACAAGACCCTGCGCCGGAGATGACACCTGAGTATAGGCGCCGTGCTCGGCATACCATAGTCAGTCTCACTGTCTGCAGTCACTATCATCATGGCTGTAGAGCTAGCCTGCTTACAACTAGCCCTGTTCGACATAATTTCCCGTGCGTAGATGCCCGTGCGGAACACCAAGATTGGGGGTGGACGGGTCCGGCAGCGGCCATCGCGCCAGATTTTTCCACGGCCTTCTACTCCTAGATGTGGTGGGGAGGAGATGAGGCTGATTGTGAGAGACAAGGAGTTGTTTGTAAATAGGGAACAAGTGCGGGCATCTTTTTGCAAAATGGAGAAGCTTGGTTTGTATGCGTAAGATCTAGATCCGACTGCTATTGGTGAAAGATGGGAGGCACAACATCATCACCAACTCAGGACCTGTTTGATTCGCAGGATTTTGAAAACGCAGGAATAGGACACGACAATATTATAAGTTTCAAACTGATATTACAAATGTTAGGAGTAATGCTGCACCTATGAAGAGGGAATTACTAGAAAGTTTACGTAAGAACTTTCATTACTTTAGGTGGATGCAGTATTATCATACAAACTAAAATCCACCACCCTGACGAGTCACTAATGGGCAAATAAGTTTTCGAGTCTCTGGCCACTTGATGTTTCAAAAACAAATTCAGCTTCTGCGGAGAAATGAGCTCCACCGTGTACCGCGCGGGTGTGGCTGGGCATGAAGCGTGAGTACGTGCACGGTGCACCTATTCTCTTCTTGTATACATACACCACCTACGTGGGGTTGTGTGAGAGAGATACAAACCTAGAGAGATATAGTGTGTGGGTTCTTGAGAGTTTTTGTGTGTGGGGGGGGGGGGTTCAATCAAAAAATTTAACATATGCAATGCGTGTGAAATAGAGTCCTGGATATAACATATATATAGAGGGGGCGATCCACGAGAAGAGAGTGGAGGTATCATCGGCTTGAGGTGTCCATAGAATCAAAGAGAGGGATGATGATGTGTGTGTGTGTGTGCGCGATCGATAAAGAGTGCCATCGAATTTGTGTGTGCCCACGTCAAAGATATAGAGTGGCTGGCCTACTGGAACGTGAGATGGGACATGTGCAGTTTGTCTCTGTGTCATGGATACCTACCTGCAGCGCTTGACTATCGGTGTGTGGTGGGGGAATAGGGAGGCCCAATTAACTATAGAGGTACAATGGCTGGTATATGTGTGGAGGAGGAGAGAGGCCTACCTCATGTATTAAGGAGATCGATCTGCCTCATGTATTAAGGGAGATCGATCGGCATCCATGCATATGTGCAGGAGATGAATAAGGTTGGGAGAGAGACAGAGATAGGGTGTTGGAGGGGGTGGTAGTGGAGTTGCTTCTAACAAATAGTGGGATAGGCTTGCTAGACAAACGGAGGGCACGCCCGCAATATTAATAAGAGAGGAGATGGCTCCTTGTTGTCTGTGCACGTGCGTGTGAGAGACGGGTCAGGAGGCATGCACGAATGATGAGGGGGGACGATGTGGCTGTGGTAAGCAAACGTAACTACATAGGAAGATCAATCGCCCTTTGTAAGAGAAAGGAGAGACATGACTTGTGAGGTACGTCGATCGATGGGGGGTAGTTAAAGTCGATCTAGGTATATGTTGGGAGATCGATCGGTATACATGCATGTGTGTGTTAGAAGCAAATGAGGCACGAGGAGAAGGATAGAGAGAGAGAGAGGGATGCATGTAGGAGGTGGTACGAGAGGCATACTATATCGAGGGGGAGGAGTGTGCGAGTACGAGAACGATGAAAAGAGTGGTGGGAGTGAGGCATGGATGGTGACAAGAGAAGAGGGGAAGCTTGTGTTTGTGCTAGGCACACCTGGCTAGAGAGGCATATCGATCGATGTGTGCCGTAAAGAAGGAGCTGGGGGGCCTACACACACCGTGGGTGAATGACCTAAAGTGAAAAGATGAATTTGCGCGATGGAGCTAGAGAATGCTGAGGGAGGGTGAGAGGGATGCGGGCGTGTGCATGCACGAGAGAAAGTTAGCGCTAGCTACAAGGTAAGAGGGTTGTGTGGGTGTAAAAGATGAATAGAGATCATATATACTTCATTCTAAAAAGCTAATTCGAATATTTGAAGAATTTATCATAGTGTTTCAAATCGACGGATGTGTGAATATATATAACGGTGATACACATGGTGTGGTTATGAACATGGTATACTACATTTAATATATTTTATCTCTACTCTTATAAAAAACGGAGTTGTTGATGATGGTGTGCCTGCCATCCTGCATTATAGGCCGTCTGATTTATATCTGGCGGATAGCAAGGAAACTATGATGGTTGAAGTTGGCAACAATCATGATTGTAGATTCTTATTGAAATAGAGAAACAAATTCAAATTTAGTTTGAATTGCACCAGTAGTATAGACATTTGGAATGCACTAAAATGTTGGTATGAGTAGGTTACATGCATTATACAGCAAGCAAAAAAATTTAATCGGACATAACATGGATTCATACTCCCTCCTTCCATCTATATAGGGCATAATGAGATTTTTAAGACCGCCTTTGACTATTGACAAGATTAATAGTACATGACATGCACAATGTGAAAATTATATCATTGAAAGAACCTTTCATAGACGAATTTAACGATGTGCTTTGTGTAAGTTGCATGTCATATATCATTGCTCTAATATTTGGTCAAAGTTAGCATCGAAAAATGCATTAGGCCCTATATAGATGGAAGGAGGGAGTAGCTTTGAATAGCATTTGTATAGTAAAACGGGGCAAGACTCCCTCTTTGTGTGGTGTGAATAGTTTTATTTTTTTCGTTTTCTTTTGGGTTGAGGGAAGTGTGAATTGATTTGGTACGTACAAGTACAATATTACTACACATTAGGCTTGTCCCTAAAATTCAACCCGCGTCTTGTTATATCCTGAAAATTCAGATATCGTGCTCCCAAAACTGGCGCCTTCACAACCCGCGCGTTGCTATCCCGAAATTACAACGTGCGCGAAAACTCCCTCCAGCTGCGAAATCCCGACACACGAAATCCCCCTTCTAACCCTGAGCCGAAAGGGCCGCTAGTTCAAATCGGTGGGGGGTACTTTTGTAACACACCCTCCATTTTAGACAAGCGTGTTCCTAAGTCATGCTTCACCCCCTCCCATCGCCCCCTTTTCGCCATTCGAAATCCCAGGCCGCCATAACCTCTCCGCTCCAGCCGCGAAACCCCACCCTCCTCCATCCGCCATGTCACCGCTGCCCAGCCGGAGCCTCTTCCCCGACGACGTCGTCCACCGCAACAGCTCGACGTCCCTCGTCCACCTCCCCGAATGAGCTTCCGTCGTCCATCTCGCCGTCCTGCCGGTTCAGCCGCCCCGTCCTCTACCTCCCGCACTTAAAGCAAGTAATGTGACTTAGATCTCTTTTGGCGGGTGTGGCTGGATTGGGGCGGTTCTGATTGTTGTTTGTTCCATTCCCATTTCCATTCTTAGAACCATTGTGGTTATGCGAACTTCCTCCAGTGTGGTTTTGACCTCAATGGTTGTGAACAAGTCCTCCCGAGTTCTGGGTTAGGCGAGGCTTCTGCTGAGCTCCTGAGTTATACCTCCCTTGTCCATAGTTGCTCTTACGGCTCTCAATCTGCTGCTGCTTCCCTTTAATCATAAGGGCCTTATCTACCAACTCCTGGTAGTTGTTGAAGGTTGCCACCATCAACTGCATGCTCATCTCATCATTCAGCCCTTCCATAAACTTCTCCTGCTTCACGGCATCTGTGGCCATGTCATCAGGGGCATGGCGAGATAACTTGCTAAACTCATCCACGTACTGGGCCACAGTACGGTTCCCCTGGCGTAAGTTGTGAAACTCACGCTTCTTCATATGCATGGCTCTAGTTGAGACATGGGCTGTACGGAAAGCTTGCTGAAACTGATCCCAAGTGACGTTGGCTATGGGGAAAGTGGCCTGTAATTCTCCCACCATGAGGCTGTTGGTTCATCCAATTGATGTGCGACAAAGCGCACCTTCTCAGCATCTGTGCAACCTGTGGTGGTCAACTCCCTTCCAATACGGCGTAGCCAATCATCAGCAACTATAGGCTCGGTGCTACTGGAAAACACTGGCGGTTGTAACTTCAGAAAGCAAGCTAAGTTGTCAAATGGAGGTGGGTTGTTGTTGTTGTTGTTGCCTTGGTTCTGAACTAGCAATTGCATCAAGGCATTCTGCTGGTGGATCAACTGAGTGAGCTCTGGCGGGAAGGCAAATCCGGTGTCGTGTCTGGGAGGCATCTGCTGGGTTTAGAGGGAAGAGATCAGAATAGAATAGGGGTCTAATGAGGAAACACTACCCATATGCACATGAGACAAACACAACCATTTCACTCAATCAATCAAGCAACGGTATACAAGCGGTCTAGAACTATCGCAAAAGTGCTCAACTACTACTAAATACATGGGGGAATACAACTAATCATTTGGTGGTCATCTAGAAATTTTGATCGGTGGAAGACTCCATGATGTCTACTCCAGCTTCCTCTTCAAAGTCATCCTCACTGGGGTCGGAGTCGGTTTCGTTGATGATGATGTAGTTCTTCGGGCAAGTGGAATCGTCGTCTTCTCTTCCCGGTGCTGGATCTCCCATGAATACTCCGATCTTCTTAATCAAGTCGTCATTCTTCTCTAATAGTGTCGCAATTTCCTCCTCGTATCCATCGCGTGTAGACTTGAGTTCTTCTTCCAGCTCGATGATCCTAGTCTTTTCCTTCTTTAACTCTATCATGTCTGCGCACATCTGATTCTCCTGGCGTCGAATGTGCTGGTTTAACTCCTAGATGAAAGCTGCAATGGATCTGTCCTTCTTGGTGCTGATCATCTCCCATTGCTCGTCTCGGCGCCCACATATCTGGTAGATGGTGTCCTTGAGATCCTTGTTATAGACTTCTCCAATGCGTCCCATGGTAATGTGGGCTGCCATGCTCTTGCCTAGACTCCAGGTGGGTGCTTCAAAATAAAACTCTATGGGCTTAGAGGTTGGCTTGAACGTCCTTCCTGGAACTTCTACTTGAATCATCCAGCGCTCCTCTTCTAGTAAGGTAGCGTTATACGTCCCGGTGAAGCTTGGTATTCCAATGTTCAAGTACCTAGTGACTTCCTTCAAGTGGCGTCCAAAGGGTGTGTCTTCATCCGGCTGTGTAAACTTGTTCTTCAACTCCGTCATCCTAAAGAGTGGAAAATGGAGAGGAGTCAGAAATGAGAAGAGAAGAGTGACCTAGGGTTTATCTTAGTGGTCGTGTCCTACACTCAGCATGTGCTCAGATACCATCTTGTAGCGACCCGACCTCAAACGGTCAAGTCTCTGTGCTTCAGTGTCATCCCTGGATCGGTAATGCTGACACACACACACAGTACTCGAGGATTTATAACAGAGTAGCAATCACACACTTATTACATCGAATGTCTCAAAAGAGAACTTATTACAATAAATATGGCTTAAGGCCATCTAATACGATAACAACAGAAGGCTTGGAAGATAAAGTGAGTCCATCAACTCCAACGGCATAGCTGAGCTGCACGGCAACGACCTAACGAACCTTACTCCTTGTCTGAAAAGTCTGCAACATAATACGTTGCAGCCCGAAAACGATCCAGCACATGGAATATGCTGGCAATATAACACAGTAGAGCAAGAATAGAATATTGCTATCACTACATGCATATTTGGCTGGTGGAAAGCTCTATGGTTATAGTTTTTGCAAAAAGCCAATTTTTCCCTACAACAAAGGAATAGATTTTAATTTAACTATCATGGTAGTTGAAACATTATTGAGAAGGTTCCTCCAACTCAATCCCAATTAAAAGTAATTATCAACCCAACATTATTAATTAAGAGTGATGAGATACTTAAGATACTCCAAGTACTAGATACTCAAGATTGTCCATAACCGGGGACACGGCTAACCATGATTGGATTGTACACTCTGCAGAGGTTTGCGCACTTTTTCCCACAAGACTCGATCGCCTTCGTTAGATTTCTCGCACTACACGGTGTTTGAGAAATGGATGACCGAGACATAGTCTTTCAGAAACATTAACTCTCTACTCCGGGCGACCATACCAAACCTACATCCCTCTACCTGCTGATCCACCTCTTTGAGAGCTTCACGTAGCTTAATCAACTATGCTAGATCCCATAGTAGCTTGTGGCTGCACACGGAAGTTTCTAGTAGGAAAATCACACGGAACCCCGGGATCTCCAAAAATACATGCAACACTTGATTCTCCAGGTGCCTCAATCCACCTAGATGTGTATTTAAGTTGCCACCTTAAGTTGAACCATTAATTAACAATCTCACATCTGTCATGGATTTCACTCACCCAAACCATGCTTACGAGCATAGCATAGCAATATAAGAAACACGTAGAAGTAACTCCCAATGTTTGAATATAACAGGGCAATAGGTTCTACCTCATCAACTACTTCCCAACCCACATGTTAATGACATCCTAACCATGCAATGTTTGAGGACTGAACTAATGCATAAAAACTGGGTATGGAAAGAGGATGATCAATGTGTTACTTGCCTTGCCGATGATCCGTGAAACCTAGGGACTCCAAATAGCACGCTTCGCACTCCGGGAATTCTGTCGCAAACAAACAATAGCATACATAAGCAATGAAGCAAGGATGCATGGGAAAAACTCAAATAAGAGAGATTGACCAGAAAGTTCAACTTAAGAACTCCGGTTCGCAAAAAGAATCAAATCAAACAGAGCAACGAAACTCAAACGGCGACAGAAACAAGGTCCGTTTACTAATCTGAACTAAAGTCAAATTCTTACTGTGCCAAAATCTTGTTTAAGTTAATTAAGCAGAAAGAGGGTTTCGAGACGAAGATCTAGGCGCTTGAATCGCTTGATTTCGATAAATGAGCGAAAATATAAACTGAAATGAAAATTGGATCAGAAATCGCGATCAAAAATAATCGCGGAAAAATCCGATAAAAAGAAAACTGAGGACAGGCTAATGGACGAGCGTTTGTTGTCTGTAACTAACGAGCAAAAACCGTTCATTCAAACGAACATACGGACGAACGTCCGCTAAATAACTAAACCGAGAAAAACCGACGAACCGATCTAAAAAACGAACTAGTGTTTTAAAAAAACCGAATCAGTTTTCTAGAGAAAACCAGCGGCAAACGGCTACCTCATCGGATCCAGCGAGGCGCGGGGCTCCGGTGGCGGGGCGGCGGGCTTGCGCGGTGGCAGGGCGACGGCGGCGCGGCGCTGCGGCGAGGGCGGGAGGCGGCGGCATGGCTCGGGAGGCGGGCTGCGGCGGCGGCGGCCTTGGTGGTGGTGGCGAGGTTGGTGGCAGGGGCGAGGGCTTGGGGCGGCAAATAAAGGGGGGAGGGGCGGTGGTTTGGGGGAGGGGCAAGGCCGCGGCGGAAGAGGAGTCTGGCTCAGACTCTTGTCCGAGTCGGCGGCGGCGGCGCGTCCTGGGGGGAGACGGCGGCGTGGGGAGATGGGCCGGCCTGGCTCGGTTTCGGCCTAGTCGGCGCCCGATGTTTAAAAAAACAATTCCGCCGAACAGAAAAAAAAATCCTAGAAAATAAAACAAAAACCTAAAAATACCAAAACAAATTTTCACCGTCTAAATAAAATATTTAGAACGAGATGAACATTTTTTGGCCCTAAAATGCAATTTTGAAAATGTGCAATTTTTCTAATGCAAATAAAATTGCAATAAAATCCGAATAAAATCAAATATTTGATTTTAATATTTTTCCTCCATTATTTCAATTATTTTGGAGAAGTCATATTATCTCCTCTCATATATTTTTATATGAAATATTTTCGGAGAGAAAAATAATTAAAACCAACCTCCTCGTTTCAATATTCGATAAAAATCAAATATGAAAACCGGGAAATCCCCAACTCTCTCCGAGGGTCCTTGAGTTTCTTAGGATTTTCGAGGATCGGGAAAAGAAATGCAACAAAATATGATATGCAAGAATGATTTATGTATAACATTCCAAATTGAAAATTTGGGATGTTACAAGATATGGGTATATCTACTTGATGAAACGTAAGTCTCAAACATTTGAAAAGTTCAAAGAACTTCAGAGTGAAGTGGAAAATCATCATAACAAGAAAATAAAGTTTCTACGATCTGATCGTGGAGACAAATATTTAAGTTACGAGTTTGGTATTCATTTGAAACAATGTGGAATAGTTTCGCAGCTCACGCCACCTGGAACACCACAGTGTAATGGTGTGTCCGAACGTCATAACCATACTTTATTAGGTATATGGTGCGATCTATGATGTATCTTACCGATTTACCACTATCGTTTTGGGGTTATGCATTAGAGATAACTGCATTCACGTTAAATAGGGCACCATCTAAATCCGTTGAGACGACACCATATGGACTATGGTTTAGCAAGAAACCTAAGCTGTCGTTTCTTAAAGTTTGGACCTATGATGCTTATGAGAAAAAGTTTCAACCTGATAAGCTCGAACCTAAATTGGAGAAATGCATCTTCATAGGATACCCAAAGGAAATTGTTGGGTACACCTTCTATCACAGATCCGAAGGCAAGATATTCGTTGCTAAGAATGGATCCTTTCTAGAGAAGAAGTTTCTCTCGAAAGAAGTGAGTGGGAGGAATGTAGAACTTGATGAGGTAAGTGTACCTTCTCCCAAAAGTAGTTCATCACAGAAATCAGTTCTAGTGATTCCTACGCCAATTAGTGAGGAAGCTAATGTTGATGATCATGAAACTTCAGATCAAGTTACTACCGAACCTCGTAGGTCAACCAAAGTATGGTCCGCACCAGAGTGGTACGGTAATCCTGTTCTGGAAGTCATGTTACTTGACCATGACGAACCTACGAACTATGAGGAAGTGATGATGAGCCCAGATTCCGCAAAATGGCTTGAGGCTTTGCGAACCTATGGCCATGAAATCTGAGGTGGGATCCATGTATGAGAACAAAGTGTGGACTTTGGTTGACTTGCCCGATGATCGGCAAGCCATAGAGAATAAATGGATCTTCAAGAAGAAGACTGATGCTGACGGTAATGTTACTGTCTACAAAGCTCGCCTTGATGCAAAAGGTTTTCGACAAGTTCAAGGAGTTGACTATGATGAGACCTTCTCACCTGTAGCGATGCTTAAGTCCGTCCGAATCATGTTAGCAATTGCCGCATTTTATGATTATGAAATTTGGCAAATGGATGTCAAAACTGCATTCCTTAATGGATATCTTAAAGAAGAGTTGTATATGATGCAACCAGAAGGTTATGTCGATCCAAAAGGTGCTAACAAAGTGTGTAAACTCCATCGATCCATTTATGGACTGGTGCAAGCATCTCTAAGTTGGAATATACGCTTTGATAGTGTGATCAAAGCATATTGTTTTATACAGACTTTTGGAGAAGCCTGTATTTACAAGAAAGTGAGTGGGAGCTCTGTAGCATTTCTAATATTATATGTGGATGACATATTGTTGATCGGAAATGATACTGAATTTCTGAATAGCATAAAAGGATACTTGAATAAGAATTTTCCAATGAAAGACCTCGGTGAAGCTGCTTATATATTGGGCATCAAGATCTATAGAGATAGATCAAGATGCTTAATTAGAATTTCACAAAGCACATACCTTGATAAATTTTTGAAGAAGTTCAAAATGGATCAAGCAAAGAAAGGGTTCTTGCCTGTGTTACAAGGTGTGAAGTTGAGTCAGACACAAAACCCGACCACGGCAGAAAATAGAAAGAGAATGAAAAGTCATTGATGAAGCTATGTACCTAGGGTAGGGGCACGGACCCGTCCAAAAGAGCCCTACCCAAGGACATCCCTAGAAGAAGTCACCTTTCAATTGACTTGAAGGTATCCCACTCGACGGGTGCAAGACACACTACTGGAATTAGCTTATTTGCCGTCTGCCAGTCCTTTGCCGTCTGCTTGCGGACGACAAAGAAGGTCTTTGCCATCAGCTACCAAACAACACATGGCAAAGAACTGGCAGACGGCAAATAAGGTCTTTGCCATCTGTCATTTCTTTGTCGTCTGCTGGCGGACGGCAAAGAAACTTTGCCATCTGCCAGCGGACGTCAAAGAGGTGCTGGTGGGGTCCTAGTACACTGCAATGGTCCAACCCCCTCTTTGTCGTCTGCTGGCAGACGGCAAAGAGGTGGGACTATTTTTTTTGCGGGTAAAAAGAACGGTGCCCCCACCTCCTCTATCTCTATCCCCTTTGTCTCTGCCCCCCCACACCTCTCTCTCCCGCTCGTCTCTCCCTCTCCCTCGCGCGGGGCATACGGGGTGTCCGCCGACGCCGCCTGCCCCGACAAGAAGGCCGGCGACGCCTGCCCCACAGCCGAGCGCCGCCCGACCCTGCCTCCCTCGATCCCGCGCCGCTGCGCCACCTCGCCTCCGTCCGCCGGTGCGCGCCGCCACCTCACGGACCCCAGGAGCCCCGCCGCCTCGCGCTGCAGCCTGCGCCGCGTCCACCTCCTCACAAGCTCGCCGCCCCACCGTGGAAGCCTCGTCGCCGGTCGCCCTGACCTCGAGATCCGCCACCGCCATGGGAGCTGAGCACGGAGCTCCTCCAAGCCCGGCCCTGAGGGGGGACGGATTCGAGTTCCTATCAGATCTAGTGGCCAGGTATTCTTTTTTGCCATCAATTGTTTTTCTGGATTGTTGACTCATTGGGTGTGAGCGTTTCTCAGGGATTTTGCCTTGCTTTCCCCTGCCGGCGATTGGGGGCGGTGAGTACACGCAGGCAGCGCATGCGGTGGTAGATCTGCTGGACAGAGCAGCCGAGTCCAGCATTGGAAAGGTGGGGGAAGCGCTGCCAGTACTCCAACTAGACCTGAACGGCGCCTGCCCGTCTCTCGACTTGTCGGCGGCAGATCAAAGCAGTCAACGAGGCACGACAAGCCGCAGGCCCATGGCTGGATAAAGAGGTACGAAGTTTCCCTAAGATAAACTAACACAGAATGCATTTGTTGGCATCACATGATGCGGCGTAGATTGTGATGCTGATGCTGCTTAGTAAGGATGATTCATGAGCATAACTGTAATGCTTATACGAGCTGATTTGCTGTAGTACCTGCAATTGGCAACAACTTCGATTCCGTCCATGAACTAATGGGAAAATGTTAGAACAATGACATTGCTGCTGATGCAAAAAAATGTACATGAAGTATGTATAAATTGGAGGCTAGTCTAAAAACAGTTTCTTATATAAAACAAGGGCGTAGCTAGGTCTCAGTCAAAGTCTCAATGAAGTGATATATCTTTGTAAGAAAGGAAAAGGAAAATCTGAAAACTAAACTTTGCACGAATCTTAATGTATGGTCTCACGTATATAGCATCGACTGAGACATGACCAAGTTTTAGTCGATCGAGACTTAGCAAGACTAATAAAACGATTATCTCGCCTTCTCTAATGCTTTTATTTATTTTACTTACGGTATTTCTACTTTCCTTGTTTGCTTACAAGTTATTTTTTCTTTTTGACTCTAATGAATCCCCCAGGCCATTTTCAAGGACCCGTTCAGGAGGGGTGACAACCTCCTTGTAAGTCCTCGCTACTTTTTATCTTCCATGCTTCTTTCAAACTTTTTATGCACCAAAGATGTTGGATGCCATAAAGTAGGAAAAGTAAGATGCAGATGGGTCTTTGAAAAAAAATCATAGGAAAACATTGTTTCTGGGCACTTCTAAATTTTAAAAATAAAACTGAATTTTGTGGCTTAAATTAAAAAATGAAAACTGAATTTTGTAGCTGTTTGATGTGCTTGGACATGTGTGTGATCTGGTGGACAAAATAACCAGGTGTTTGCACCCTGTTGTGTAAACACCCTAAAATTCCACTAGCTGACCTACTTGGCTCATAATTAATTGCTTATGAGACTGTCTCTTCAGAGAAACAACTTGGCCTGTCAGACAACTGTTTGACTAACACAAATCTTAAATACTTGAACTGAGAAAAAAAGCTTCAGCTAAATCAGAGGCCAAGTTTCTACTATATTTGGCGCAAAGTCGTTGGTTTGTTGATCTTTTCCTATTTATTACTCCCTTGTAGGTTATGTGCGACTGCTACACACCAGAAGGTGTTCCAATCCCCACCAACAAGAGGCAGAATGCTGCCAAGATCTTCAACACCTCGAAGGTTGCAGCTGAGGAGACATGGTACGAATACCTCCGTCGATATTTCAAGTTTTTTGTTGTTGCGGTGTTTCATATAAAAGTTGTAGTAGTGCTCTTGTGTCTTAACACACATACACATGTGAGAACATAATAAGTTGTACAATATAGATTAGTACCACACCGCACTCACTTTGCATCAGATGGAAATGAGTTAGGAAGATAAGAGTAAAATTGATGTCCCTGGAATTACAGATTTATTTAGCAGATACAGACAGAAATCGGTACCAAAAATGGGTTGAAGGACCACAAAATTTGGCGGTTTCCACATTTGTATCCTTATCTGCTTACTGTTAGAGCATTGATTAGGCTTATCTCTGAACCCAAACATGTATGGAATTGAGCAGGAGTACCAGAAGGATGTGAACTGGCCCGTTGGCTGGCCCTTTGGTGGCTGCCCTGGTTCTCAGGCAAGAAAACTCTCAGCATGCTCTCCAGCTTTCCATGTGTTAAACTTACATAAAAACTGAACATTGCATTTCACCAAGTGAAATGCTATATTTCTACTCCTAACCCATTCTCTATTTCTTAGTGCTTTTGTTATGCAGGTTGGAAGAAAAGAAGAAGATCCAGAGAAGATCTTAGTAATAAGATAGTTTTTAGGAAAATAGATATTTAGTTTTAGGTCATTTCTTGTAATTTCAGATATGGAGTGCTTGTCTTTAGTTTTGTTTTGACTCTGGGAAACTTGCTACCTATGGATGAAACTGTGTAATATTGATGAAACCATGTATATGTATAGATATTTAGTTTTTGTTCATGTGTGTGTGTGTGTGTGCGCGCGTCCGTATGTGTGTGTGATTTTCTATGAAAATGAATTGATATAAGAAAAAACAGAATAAATGGGGCAATATAGGTTCTTTGCCGTCTACCAGCAGATGGCAAAGCCTCTTTGCCATCTGCTGGCAGATGGCAAAGAGCCAGTCTTTGCCATCTGCTGGCAGACGGCAAAGGCCGGACAAATTTTGCCATCAGCGGCGGATGGCAAAGGCCTGCCGTTAGCCACCTAACGGAGTAATAGCGCATTCTTTGCCGTCCGCTGCTGATGGCAAAGGCCTCTTTGCCGTCAGCCACCCGAAGCGGACGGCAAAGTAGCTCTTTGTCGGGCCTTACTTTGCCGTCTCCTTTTGCCGTCCGCGGCAGATGGCAAAGTCCTTTGCCGTCCGCCGTCCATGCCTTTGCCGTCTGCCGTGGCAGATGGCAAAGTAGCTGATTCCTGTAGTGACACTCGACCAAGAAGCTATCACTCGACCATGAAGCCAACCACTCGACTGCCAGGAGACCTAAAGTCACTCCGCAGGCAAACGGTCGGCTATTAAGTAGTCTTTATGGTCATTATAGCACTTTATTAGGGGCGTTACCAGTAACGCCCAACCTTAAATGTACCTTAAACCCTGCATCACTGAGGGCAGGAGAGGGTTGGCGAACTCTATATAAGCCACCCCCTCCTCAGTATGAAGGGTTCGCACCTCTGTTATTCACACGCCTATAATCCAATCGACCACCTCCGGGCACCGAGACATAGGGCTGTTACTTCCTCCGCGAAGGGCCTGAACTCGTACATCTTGGCGTGTTTACAAATTCCCAATAGCTAAGATCTAGCCTCTCCATACACACCCCCTACTTCACTGTCAGAGTTAGAACCACGACAGTTGGCACCCACCATGGGGCAGGAGTCTTAGCGCCTGATTGGAGAAGTTGCGATTTTTCCGATCCCTTTGATCATGGTTTCGTGCGGAGTTTTGGTGGAGGGCCGCGAGATCCGCCTCGGCATGCTCACGTTCATCGCTGACGACTCCGCCTGGCTTCAGGAGGCACCACTCGACATCGACGCGCTCCCCGTCCGTGGTGCGACGCACTTCCGCGCATGCATTCGTGACGTCCTCCTGCGGCAGCCGTCGACCCAGTATCAGTCGGCCCCCGTGTCGTCTCCCCGCTCTGTCTCCCACCGGCGCAAGCGCTCCGGTCGGTCGAGACTTCAGAGGTGGGTGAGGCATGTCGTGGCTCGCCAGTCGGCCGCCCCACAAGTCGCGGCAATCGAGCCCGACGAATCCCTCTGCGGCTTGTTCGACCTGTCGACTGGCTCCACGGAGACCGCATCCGAGTGCGACAGTAGCGACCCAGCGGCTGAAGTTTTGGCGGTCGATGGAACGCACAGTCCTCCCGGTTTCCCTCGCGCTGATGGAGGTGCAGGTGGGGGCGACCCGTCGCATCCCCACGATGAGTATCTCCCCGAACCTCTCACGTCATTACAGCGAGAGGAGCTTCGCCGCCGGAACATGGACGCACTCCACACTCCTATCGTCGGAGAGACCCCCGAGGCCCGGGCCTTGGAGGACGCGCACTTGGCTAACTTGGCCGAGCGCACTCGACTGGAGAATCTCCAGCGAGCACTCGACGAGCAAGCGCGTCAGCGGGCTCCCGAGTCTAGTCGACGTCAGCTCTTCCCGCCGACGCAGGTATATCGAACCCCAGTCCAGAATTTGGCCGCTGCGGCCCGTATAGCAGTATCGATTCAGCCCTCCCAGTCGGAGGCTGGCAGGGGCTTGTTGCAGATCAGAGCGTTGCTCCGGGCGGCCGGAAACCAAAATTTTGCTGTTTCTCAGTCGCGGAATAGGATCCACAGTCGATCCGTTGCAACAGATATAGTCCACTCGGCTCACAGCCCGTGATCGCCCCCGAGGCGTGAGGGACGTGGTGACCGGCATGATCAGTACAGAAGGAATGAGCAGTATGATCACCGATTCGATCGTGATGATCGACGTCGAGTGCCAACCCCTCCCTCGAGGAGTGGGTCGTATGCGCCTCGACGGCAAGATGGCAGACGCCCTCATAGTGTTGGGCAGAGGATTCCAGTCGACCCCAGGGACCCAGGCTTTGATGCGAGATCCATCCTCGTTCAAGGTTTGGTTGACAGGAACAGAGCTCATCGAGAAGGCCACAACAGAGATGCGCCTACCAGCAGTAGAGTACATGCTTCAGGGCCAGAGTGTTTCAGTCATGCCATCAGGGCCGCAGTGATTCCTCCCAACTTCCAGTTGGCGACCGGAGTCAGCAAGTTCACAGGCGAGTCTAAGCCTGACACTTGGCTCGAAGACTACCGAGTGGCTGTCCAGATTGGTGGCGGCAATGATGAGGTGGCTATGAAGCATTTGCCTCTCCTGTTAGAGGGCTCAGCCAGAGCGTGGCTGAATCAGTTAGCACCCAGCAGCATCTACACTTGGGAGGATCTCTCTCGAGTGTTTGTCACAACCTTTGAAGGAACATGCAAGCGACCGGCAGGCCTTACAGAATTGTGGTCCTACATGCAGAAACCGAGTGAAACTCTAAGGGATTACATCCAGAGGTGGATCACTTTGCATCACACGGTTGAGAATGTACCAGATCACCAAGCAGTTTGTGCCTTTAAAGAAGGCATCAAGAACAGAGAGTTGAACCTGAAGTTCGGTCGGACCGGAGAAATGTCTCTGAATCGGATGATGGAAATTGCCACCAAATACGCTAATGGTGAAGACGAAGATCGACTCCGGAGTGGCAAGCACAAGGCAGTCGCCCAAGAAACCGGAGGAAACTCCAGTCGGAAACAGAAGCGGAAGGCCGAGCCAGCCGCCCCTGGGGAGGCCCTCGCCGCAACCCAGGGAAATTTCAAGGGAAAACCCAAAGGCCCCTGGAAGCCCAAGAAAGTCAAGGATCACGATGGAAATGATGTTTTGGATCTGCCATGTCACATCCACACCAAGAAAGATGAGGAGGGTAATTTTATTTACCCAAAGCATACCACTCGACAGTGCCGGCTCCTGATCCAGCAGTTTCAGGGCAAACAGTCCAAAGATAAGGAAAAAGAGTCAGACAGAGTTGAGGACAGGGAAGATAGTGACGATGGATACCCCGAAATCAATTCCACCCTGATGATTTTTGCTGATGTCGAAAGCAAAAGTCGACTGAAAGTCATTAACCGTGAGGTGAATATGGTTGCTTCGGCAACGCCCAGCTACCTTAAGTGGTCTCAGACTGCCATCATGTTCGACCAGTCCAATCACCCTTTGCACATTGCCACCCCTGGGAGGCAAGCTCTGGTGGTCGATCCGATTATCGAAGGCACTCGACTGACTAAAGTCCTGATGGATGGTGGCAGTGGCCTGAACATATCGTATGCTGAAACATTGAAAGGGATGGGCATTCTGATGTCCAGGCTCAGCGCCAGCAACATGAGTTTCCATGGAGTCGTTCCTGGAAAGAAAGCCGAGTCACTCGGCCAGATTGCTCTCGATGTGGTTTTCGGTGATTCAAAGAATTACCGCAAGGAAAAGTTGACATTTGAGGTTGTGGACTTCCAAAGTGCTTATCATGCTATTCTGGGCCGGCCAGCTTATGCATGCTTCATGGCTCGACCGTGCTACGTGTATCTCAAGTTGAAGATGCCCGGCCCCAGAGGTGTGATCATCGTTACAGGAAATCGGAAGAAAGCAGAGGAGTGTTTTCAGAAAGGATCAAAGATTGCTGACGCTCAGATGGCAGTTGTTGAGCAGCAAGAGTACCAGAAGACTGCTGATCCGAGTGAATTGCTACGAGCCAAGAAGCCTGCTTCAGAATCTGCTTTTCAGTCATCCGGTGAAACTAAGACAGTTCACATTCACCCGACCGACCCCAATGCTGCCCCGACTCACATCTCAATGACGGTCGACTCCAAATAGGAAGAAGCGCTCATCCAGTTCCTCCGTGAGAACTAGGACATCTTCGCATGGAAGCCTTCTGACATGCCTGGAGTTCCCAGGGGGCTGGCTGAGCACTATCTACGAGTCGACCCAAAGTTCAAGCCTGTGAAAGAACATCTTTGATGGTCCGCCGTCCAGAAGAGGAAAGCTATTGGCGAATAGGTGGCTCGACTCTTAGCAGTGGAGTTCATACGAGAGATTTACCACTCCGAGTGGCTCGCCAATGTTGTCATGGTCCCCAAGAAGGACAAGTCACTTCGCATGTGCATTGACTTTAAACATATCAATCGGACCTGCCCAAAAGATCATTTCCCTCTCCCCCGCATCGACCAGGTAGTCCACTCGACCGCGGGGTGTGAGCGTTTGTCTTTTCTATATGCTTATTCAGGGTACCATCAGATCTGTCTGTATGGACCCGACGAGATCAAAACGACTTTCATCACCCCATTCGGATGCTTCTATTATGTCACCATGCCCTTCGGCCTCAAGAATGTTGGAGCCACGTTCATGAGGATGATTCAGAAGTGTTTGCTCACTCAGATCAGTCGGAACGTACAGGCATACATGGATGATATTGTGGTTATGTCACGGAAAGGTTCCGACCTACTGACTGACCTTGCCGAAACCTTTGCTAACCTCAGGAGATATGATATCAAGCTCAATCCATCAAAGTGCACATTCGGAGTTCTAGGTGGAAAGTTACTCGGTTTTCTCGTTTCCGAACGAGGAATCGACGCCAATCCCGAGAAAGTTGGCACCATACTCCGGATGAAGCGCCCTGTGCGTGTACACGATGTCCAGAAGCTTACAGGTTGCTTGGCCGCTCTAAGTCGATTCATTTCTCGTCTCGGTGAAAAGGCGTTGCCTCTTTACCGACTGATGAAGAAGTCTGACAAGTTCGAGTGGACTCCAGAAGCTAATGCAGCGTTCGCAGAGCTCAAAGCTCTGCTCTCCACCCAGCCGGTGCTTGCTGCCCCAATCAGTAAAGAGCCTCTGCTGCTTTACATTGCGGCCACGGGACAAGTTGTCAGTACAGTACTTACGGTCGAGCGGGAAGAAGAAGGAAAGGCCTTCAGAGTTCAGTGCCCAGTATATTATGTGTCTGAAGTTTTGAGTCCTTCGAAGCAAAGATATCCCCATTACCAGAAGCTTGTATATGGGATTTACATGACCACGAAGAAGGTTGCACACTACTTCTCTGACCATTCCATTACAGTCGTCAAAGACGCTCCACTGTCAGAGATTTTGCACAACAGAGATGCAACTGGTCGAGTGGCGAAGTGGGCGATTGAACTCCTTCCCCTAGATATCAAGTTTGAAGAAAAGAAGGCTATCAAGTCCCAAGCAATTGCAGATTTCGTTGCCGAGTGGATTGAACAGCAGCTTCCGACTCAAGTTCACTCGGAGCACTGGACCATGTTCTTCGATGGATCTAAGATGCTGAATGGTTCCGGTGCTGGGGTAGTATTGGTCTCCCCCCAAGGAGATAAGCTCAGATATGTTCTCCAGATTCACTTCGATTCCTCCAATAATGAAGCAGAATATGAAGCACTCTTGTATGGGTTGCGCATGGCCATTTCACTCGTCGTCCGGTGCCTCATGGTCTACGGCGACTCAGATTTGGTGGTTAATCAGGTGATGAAGGAGTGGGACGTCAGAAGCCCAGCTATGACTGGCTACTGCAATGCAGTAAGAAAGCTAGAAAAGAAATTCGAGGGGTTAGAGCTTCATAACATCCCCCGACTGAAAAATCAAGCAGCTGATGATCTGGCAAAGATAGGCTCCAAGAGAGAAGCCATTCCCAGCAATGTGTTTTTGGAGCACATCCGCTCGCTGTCAGTCCAGGAGGATCCTTTTACAGAAGAAGCCCCGCAACCGAAAAGTGCCACAGATCCGACTGAAGTCGAAATTCCTGCTGTGGTCGACCTAGTCATGGAGGTCTTGGCAATCACTCCCGACTGGACGGTACCATACATCGCGTATATCTTGAGGAAAGAACTCCAAGAGGACGAGGAAGAGGCTCGACAGATCGTCCGCCGATCCAAGGCCTTCACAGTCATAAAGGGACAGTTGTATAGGGAAAGCGCGACTGGAATCGGTCAGAAGTGCATAACACCAGAAGAGGGTCAGATAATCCTTGATGATATCCACTCGGGGACCTGTGGTCACCATGAGTCCTCTCGGACCATTGTGGCTAAAGCATACCGAGCAGGATTTTACTGGCCAAGAGCAAATGAGATGGCAAAAGAGATAGTCGACAAGTGTGGAGGCTACCAGTTCTACTCCAACATGTCACACAAGCCTGCATCAGCCCTGAAGACCATTCCACTCATGTGGTCCTTTGCTATCTGGGGACTGGACATGGTTGGTCCACTGAGAACAGGCAGGAGCGGATTCACACATGTGCTTGTGGCAGTCGACAAGTTTACCAAATGGATTGAAGCCAAGCCTATCAAAAATCTTGATGCTAGCACTGCTATCAGTTTCGTCAGAGAGTTGATATTCAGATACGGGGTCCCGCATAGCATCATCACTGACAATGGGTCAAACTTCGATTCAGACAAGTTCAGAGCCTTTTGCGCCTCTCAAGGCACACGAGTCGACTACGCATCGGTCGCGCATCCCCAGTCGAATGGACAAGCTGAAAGAGCAAATGGTCTAATTCTCAAAGGACTGAAGCCTCGACTGATGCTGATCTCAAGCACGCAGCAGGCGCTTGGGTCGACGAGCTTCCGTCAGTTTTGTGGGGACTGAGGACCACCCCGAACCGGTCGACTGGAAAAACGCCATTCTTTCTGGTTTACGGAGCCGAAGCCGTCCTGCCGAGCGATCTACTTCACAACGCCCCCAGAGTCGAGCTTTATAACGAAGACGAAGCAGAGCAAGCCCGGCAAGACGCAGTCGACCTCCTAGAGGAGGAGAGGGAAATGGCTATGATCAGATCGACCATCTATCAGCAAGACTTGCGTCGATCCCATGCCAGAAATGTGAAGAGCTGAGCCTTCCAAGAAGGAGATTTGGTCCTCCGAGTGGATCAGCAGAAACTACACAAACTTGCTCCTACTTCGGAAGGCCCCTTCATCATCACCAGAGTCCTCCACAATGGAGAATATCATCTCTACAACGTTGGTCGCCGGATCGACGAGCCACGAGCTTGGAATGCGGAACTACTCCGCCCATTTTACACTTGAATTCTCACTCGGACGAGATGTAATAAGGAAAAAAATTCTGCAGTACATTTTTATCAAAGACAAGAGTGTTCCAATAATTGCTGTCACTCTTGTTTGCATACAAAATCCCCAGTGGGTGACTAAGCTGCGAATCCGTTTCGCCTAAGTTTGAAAAATCCTACCGAGTGGAGAGCAATCCTCTCACTCGGGGGCTTAGCTGCAGTCCAGTACTCGCCTAAGTTCTCCCACTTAGAGACTTAGCTGCAGTCAGGCACTCGCCTAAGTTTGAAAAAATCCTACCGAGTGGAGAGCAATCCTCCCACTCGGGGGCTTAGCTGCAGTCCAGTACTCGCCTAAGTTCTCCCACTTGGAGACTTAGCTGCAGTCAGGCACTCGCCTAAGTTTGAAAAAATCCTACCGAGTGGAGAGCAATCCTCCCACTCGGGGGCTTAGCTGCAGTCCAGTACTCACCTAAGTTCTCCCACTCGGAGACTTAGCTGCAGTCAGGCACTCGCCTAAGTTTGAAAAATCCTACCGAGTGGAGAGCAATCCTCCCACTCGGGGGCTTAGCTGCAGTCCAGTACTCGCCTAAGTTCTCCCACTCGGAGACTTAGCTGCAGTCAGGTGCTCGCCTAAGTGTTTAAAAATCCTACCGAGTGGCGAGCCAGACTCCCACTCGGGGGCTTAGCTGCAGCCCAGTGCTCGCCTAAGTGTTTAAAAATCCTACCGAGTGGAGAACAAACCTCCCACTCAGGGGCTTAGCTGCAGCCCAGCACTCGCCTAAGTGTTTCAAAATCCTACCAAGTGTAGAGCAAACCTCCCACTCGGAGGCTTAGCTGCAGCCCAGTGCTCGCCTAAGTATAGGACACAACCCAATCCGCAAGGACGACGAGGCGCAAGTCGACTGCTGCCTTCTCCTTCGGAGTTGCGCTGCAAATACAAGGTTATTCCGAGTGAAGATAAAGTTCCACTCGACGAATCAAATCATGAAGATATTCAACGAGAAATCAAGATCAGATAAAGCCTAAAAGGTCCCAGACCTCAGATCAAAGTACTCGAGCCCTCGGCTTGGTGGAGTTTAACGGTTACAAATCCACTCGGCATTCCGAGGCAAATTTAAAGTGAAGCATAAAAGTTTTTCATTCCTCGGGAGGAGGACTGGAAGGGGCGACGAACTCGTCCAAGTCGATCCCGTCTGCAATACGAGTGGCAGCAGCAATGAAAGCCTCCATGAAGTCTTGAAACTTGTGCTTCCTGGTATTGGCAACTTGGATGGCGGCCAGCTTTTCTTCTCGCGCCTCCTTGCAATGGACGCGGACCAGAGACAGAGCGACATCAGCACCATATCTAGCAGAAGATTTCTTCCATTCCGCCACTCGACCTGGGACTTCATTAAGTCGAGCCATCAGGGACTCGAGGTCGTTCTGAAGCATCGTCCCAGGCCAGAGTGATGTGTCGATCCGCGACATCGCAACCTTCAGTTGAGCAAGATAGTCAACCACGTTGGCAATACGAGACTCCAGACGGAGCACATTCATTGCAGCCTCGTCCTTCACAAGGGAGTTAGCAGGGTCCAAGCCTGGCTCCACTCGACTGGTCTCCTCTTCAAAGTTCTGACAGAATTCTGCAAACACGATTCAAGAATAAGACAGTGACCCTACACAGACTAAGTAACTGCAAGACAGTCGGGGCAGAGTAATTACCTTCGAGCACGACAAACAGCTTCTTGGCGAGTCCACCGAGATAAGCCCCCAGATCGTTCCTCTTCCCCGCCAGCTCACCTGCCTTGTCGTGCAGAGCCACATTGTCGTTCTTCAGTCGGCTGACCTCTTGATTGGCTACCTCGAGAGTAGCTTTCAGTCTAGAGTTCTCCTGCTCAAGAGCTCCGACCGAGGCCATTTTCTCTTCAGCAAGCCTCATTTTGTCCAAGACCTCCTTCTGTGCCTCTGCAAGATCTTGATCCTTCTTCTTCAGAGCTTCCTCCAGTTTATCTGCGGCGCGTCGAGTGCAATCAACATCAAGAATGGACAAGAAAGAAAAGCCACTTGTCAAGAATGGAGAACCTCACCAGCCATACCTTTTGCTTCTTCTTGCGCCTTCTTCAAATTCTCCTGAGCAAGCTCCAAGTTAAGGTTGAGCTGGATCTGCTGATTCTCCAACTCAGTATAGCAAGCTACAAGTTCGCAGGATTTCTGTAAAAAGAAAAATCAGTCGACAAACGTCCAAAGTAAGTTGCTTCCGAGTAACTAAGAGACAATGATGACGTTTCTAAGACTACAGCCGAATCAAGAACATTCGACAGTAGTCTCGGGGACTACACCCAGTGGGTGCACTCAGCGTGCCCCCACTGTAAAAAAAACAAAAAAACAAACAAAAAGTCGACTGCCCGCAGTCGACTGGATATAGTCCCATTCGACATGGCCTGACCAGACCGAGTGAAGAAATACAGCTATAGCAACACAATATAAAGACTACAGTCGACTGCCAGCAGTCCACCGTAGTCTCGGGGACTACACCCAGTGGGTGCACTTAGCGTGCACCCACTCGTCCAAGAATTGGCGGACACACCCAGTGGGTGTATAGATACAAAGATCTTCGGAAAAGAGATTCTTCAAACAGCATATCATAACAGACCAAGTGTTGAGTCGACTGACCTGGACGTTTCTCTGAAGAGTCGAGCTCGCGTCATAAGCTGCTTGGTTGTCCTCCCGAGCCACCTTCACTTGCTCCATCATGATCCCCACCTGGCGTATAGCCTCTTTTGCGGAAGCCGCTTGGTCCTCAGGGACAGGGTACGCGGCAAAAAGCGAAGGCGGATCCACAGTTGACGTCGAAGGCCGCACACTTGTCAGAGGAATGGCGAAAGTCACAGAAGCTCGTGCGGTGTCACCACCATCCCGAGCTACGGCCTTAGACGCCGGAGCAGATTGGGGGGTCTTGTCAGCCGACGCCCTCTTGTTCCTCCTCACTCTCAGCGGTTCGTTGTCGTCGTCATCCGGGAGGTCGATAACATGAGGAGGGGCTACAAGGGAAACATTCAATCGACCAGAGTTGCAATAAATGTTCAGTCGACTCAAAGCAGAACATCAGTAATCATACCAAGGTTGGAGGTAACAGCATCCTCCATCTCTTGGTCGTCGTCCTTGGCAGAGATCTCAGAAGTAGCAGCGTTGCAAATCTCGAAAATCAGTCAGTTGGCTCAATGAATCGACCAAGGATCTGTCCACGGTCGACGAAGGAAAGCAAGTTTTATTATTACCTAGAAATGGTGGGGACGGCCATCTTCATCTTGGGCAGAGCCTTGGGCGGCTTGGACGGCATCGCGCGTGGGTGCTTAGGAGCCTTTCCAGTCGGTGTAGGAGAAGAGGTCCGAGGGCGTTTCGATGACTGCCCAACAGCAGCAGTCGCCCTACCACGCTCCCACGCTGGATCCTGTGTGAGCTTGGATCGACCCTCCGGGCAGGGGGGGGGGGGTTCAACCTCCTCCTCCTCCTCTTCACTGGAGTTGACGTCGTCGCCTCCCTCTCCTTCACCGTCGGACTCCCACTCGCCTTGATCGTCTCCGCTCTCACCTCCGCTCGCCTCCCCTTCCTCAGTTGGCTCCTGTGCCCCGTTGGGCGTCGAGTACATCTCAGTAGTCGCCTAAAAAAATAGACAAGACAAAGGTCAATCAACCAACTCAAAGAAGACCAATGAAGAAAACAAGATCTCAGTCAGGAGCATAAAGACATACCTGGTCCACGTCATACGAGTTGTCGAGTGGAATTACCCTCCTGGCTCCTCGGGGGTTGTCTTTGTTCCCCGTGATGCTCGATAGCCACCCCTCCAGAATCTCGTCAGTAACCTCCTCCGGGTGGACCCGAGTGGTGTCGTCGAGACCCGAGTACAACCACATCGGGTGGTCACGAGCCTGGAGCGGTTGTATGCGCCTCCGGAGGAAGACCTCCAGCAAGTCCATACCAGTCACTTCCTCATGGACAAGCTCAACCACTTGACCAGCCAGCACTTTGACTTGGGCCTTTTCCTCCGGTGTCACTTTCAGAGAAGCAGGTTTTTCAGCTCGGTCGAGAGAGAAAGGGGGAAGACCAGTCGACTATCCTGGGGTCGCCTGGTCTTGACAGTAGAACCAGGTCGCCTGCCAACCGCGGACCGACTCCGGGAAAGTGATAGATGGAAAACAACTCTTTCCCCTCGTCTGGATCGCCAGGCCCCCGCACAGCTAGATCACCTGCGTACTTTCGTCACTCAACTTGGCCTTCTTGACCGATTGGGAACGACAGGTAAAGATGTGCTTGAAGAGTCCCCAATGGGGGCGGCTACCCAAGAAACCCTCACACATGGAGATGAAGCAGCAAGGTATACGATGGAATTGGGAGTGAAGTGGTGGAGCTGCGCTCCGAAGAAGTTTAGGAAGCTTCGGAAAAAAGGGTGGGGCGACAGAGAAAACCCGCGGTCGACATGGGTGGCTAGGAGCATGCACTCACCGTCGCGGGGTTGAGGTTCGATCTCTCTCCCCGGGAGATGCGCAGCTTCGTGGGGAATGACTCCCCCCTCGACCATGTCGTCGAGATCTTCTTGCCGGATCACCGACGGCATCCAATCGCCCTGGATCCAGCCTCGGGGCAGAGCAGACCTTGAGGAGGATCCGCCCCGAGCAGACCTCTTCCCCTTTCCCTGCGTTGCCGCCTTCTTCGCGCGCTCCAGAGCGGATGTCTTGTCCTTCGCCATCGTTGCCGACAAATCTTGCACGGGCCTGCGGCGCTAAGGTGAGAGCAGAGGTGGTGGAAGAACTTGCGAAGGGAGAGAGGAAGAAGAAAGCACACTATTTGGAAACCCCGAGCCGGCGACTTATAAGAGGCCGCTCCCGAGTGGCTGACTGGTAGGCCCAGGCTGCCCAGTCAAATCCCGCAGCAGATGCGCGTGCAGTACGTGGCGAAAAGGTGGCGCGGCAATCGAGGAGCTTCCGCTTTATCACTTCCGATTACTGTGGCCACTCCCGTCCCGCGCGCTTCCCGAAATCCGCATCCCGCGACGTCCGCGGGCTGCAGAACAACTTGTCAAAACAGAAGACCCCGCTCGCGCCGACGCTCGGTATGTCACAAGTAAAGAAATTCACTCGACGAAAGGCCTGGAATGGATCAAGGCGACTGAAAGAGATTGATGACGTCATCCGTGACGATCGACCCAAAACAAGGCACTCATGTAGCCCGAAGAACCAGTCAGAAAGATCCCCAACTCTTTCCCCACTCTAACCTCGATCCATTCGGGGGCTAATGATGAAGCTATGTACCTAGGGTAGGGGCACGGACCCGTCCAAAAGAGCCCTACCCAAGGACATCCCTAGAAGAAGTCACCTTTCAATCGACTTGAAGGTATCCCACTCGACGGGTGCAAGACACTCGACCAAGAAGCTATCACTCGACCATGAAGCCAACCACTCGACTGCCAGGAGACCTAAAGTCACTCCGCAGACAAACGGTCGGCTATTAAGTAGTCTTTATGGTCATTATAGCACTTTATTAGGGGCGTTACCAGTAACGCCCAACCTTAAATGTACCTTAAACCCTGCATCACTGAGGGCAGGAGAGGGTTGGCGAACTCTATATAAGCCACCCCCCTCCTCAGTATGAAGGGTTCGCACCTCTGTTATTCACACGCCTATAATCCAATCGACCGCCTCCGGGCACCGAGACGTAGGGCTATTACTTCCTCCGCGAAGGGCCTGAACTCGTACATCTTGGCGTGTTTACAACTTCCCAATAGCTAAGATCTAGCCTCTCCATACACCCCCCCTACATCACTATCAGAGTTAGAACCACGACAGTCATTCCTTATGCCTCAGTCATAGGTTCTATAAAGTATGCTATGCTGTGTACCAGTCCTATTGTATACATTAGCATGATTTTGGCAAGGGAGTACAATAGTGATCTAGCAGTAGATCACTGGACAGTGGTCAAAATTATCCTTAGAGGACTAAGGAATATTCCTCGGTTATGGAGGTTATAAAAGAGTTTGTCATAAAGAGTTACGTCAATGGAAGCTTTTGACACAGATCTAGATGACTCGAAGTCTCGATCTAGATACATATTGAAAGTGGGAACAATTAGCTAGAGTTGCTCCGTGCAGAGTATTATAGACACAGAAATTTGTAAAATACATACCGATCTGAATGTTGCAGACCCGTAGACTAAACTTCTCTCATAAGCAAAACATGATCACTCTTTGGGTGTTAATCACATAGGGATGTGAACTAGATCATTGATTCTAGTAACCCTTTGGGTATTAGTCATATTAAGATGTGAACTAATCACATAAAGATGTGAACTATTGGTGTGAAATCACATGATGATGTGAACTAGATTATTGACTCTAGTGCAACTCGGAGACTGAAGGAAATATTCTCTAGAGGCAATAATAAAGTAGTTATTTATATTTCCTTATATCATGATAAATGTTTATTATTCATGCCAGAATTGTATTAACCAGAAACTTAGTACATGTGTGCATACATAGACAAACAAAGTGTCCCTAGTATGCCTCTACTTGACTAGCTCGTTAATCAAAGATGGTTATGTTTCCTGACCATAGACATGTGTTGTCATTTGATGAACGGGATCATATCATTAGAGAATGATGTGATGAACAAGACCCATCCGTTAACTTAGCATTATGATCATTGTGTTTTATTGCTATTGCTTTCTTCATGACTTATACATGTTCCTATAACTTTGAGATTATGCAACTCCCGAATACTGGAGGAACACTTAGTGTGCTATCAAACGTCACAACGTAACTGGGTGATTATAAATATGCTCTATAGGTGTCTTCGAAGGTGTTTGTTGGGTTTGAATAGATCGAGATTAGGATTTGTCACTCCATGTATCGAAGAGGTATCTCTGGGCCCTCTCGGTAATGATCATCACTATAAGCCTTGCAAGCAATATGACTAATGAGTTAGTTACAGGATGGTGCATTACGGAACAAGAAAAGAGACTTTCCGGTAACGAGATTGAACTAGCTATGTTGATACCGACGATCGAATCTCGGGCAAGTAACATACCAATGACAAAGGGAACAACGTATGTTGTTATGCGGTTTGGCCGATAAAGATCTCCGTAGAATCTGTAAGAACCGATATGAGCATCCAGGTTCCGCAATTGGTTATTGACCAGAGATGTGTCTCGGTCATGTCTACATAGTTCTCGAACCCGCAGGGTCCGCACGGTTAACGTTCGATGACGATTTGTATTATGAGTTATGTGATTTGATGACCGAAGTTTGTTCGGAGTCCCGAATGAGATCACAAACATGACGAGGAGTCTCGAAATGGTCGAGACATAAAGATCGATATATTGGAAGGATATATTCGGACATCGGAAAGGTTCTGAGTGGGGCGGGTATTTTCCGGAGTACTGGAGAGTTACGGGAATTCGCCGGGGGAAGTAATGGGCCTTGTTGGGCTTTATTGGAAAGGAGGGAAGGGCCACGAGAGGAGGCAGCGCGCGCCCCATGGGCTAGTCTGAATTGGACTAGGAGGGGGCGGCGCCCCCTCTTTCCTTCTCCCTCTCCCTCTCCTTCCTTCTTCTCCTACATGGAGTAGGAAAGGGGGAAACCTACTCCTACTAGGAGTAGGAATCCCCCCTTTGGGCACGCCCCTTGAGGCCGGCCCTCCTCCTCCTCCCCTCCTTTCTATACGGGGGAGGGGGCACCCCATAGACACACAAGTTGATTTATTAGCCATGTGCGGTGCCCCCCTCCATAGATTTCCACCTCGGTCATATTGTCGTAGTGCTTAGGCGAAGCCCCGCGTCGGTAACTTCATCATCACCGTCAACACGTCGTTGTGCTGACGAAGCTCTCCCCCGGCCTCAGCTGGATCTCGAGTTCGAGGGACGTCACCGAGCTAAACTTGTGCAGATCACGGAGGTGTCGTGCGTTTGGTACTTGATCGGTTGGATCGTGAAGACATTCGACTACATCAACCGCGTTACTCAACGATCCTGCTTTCGGTCTGTGAGGGTACGTAAACACACTCTCTCCTCTTGTCACTATGCATCTCCTAGATAGATCTTGCATGATCGTAGGTAATTTTTTGAAATACTGCATTCCCCAATAGTATCAAGCATCCCCAAGCTTAATTCCTGCTCGTCCTCGAGTAGGTAAATGATAAAAACAGAATTTTCGATGTGGAATGCTATCTAACATATTTATCCATGTAATTCTCCTTATTGTGGCATGAATGTTCACATCCGTAAGATTCAAAACAAAAGTTTAATATCGACATAAAAACAATAATACTTCAAGCATACTAACAAAATAATTATGTCTTCGCAAAATAATATGGCCAAAGAAAGCTTATCACTGCAAAATCATATAGTCTGGCTATGCTCCATCTTCATCACACAAAATATTTAAATCATGCACAACCCCGATGACAAACCAAGCAATTGTTTCATACTTTTGGCATTCTCAAACTTTTTCAACTTTCGCGCAATACATAAGCATGAGCCATGGATATAGCACTATAGGTAGAATAGACGGTGGTTATGGAGAAGACAAAAAGAAGAAGATAGTCTCACATCAACTAGGCGTATCAGCGGGCTATGGAGATGCCCATTAATAGATATCATTGTGAGTGAGTAGGGATTGCCATGCAACGGATGCACTAGAGCTATAAGTTTATGAAAGCTCAAAAAGAAAACTAAGTGGGCGTGCATCCAACTCGCTTGCTCACGAAGACCTAGGGCAATTTGAGAAAGCCCATCCTCGGAATATACAAGCCAAGTTCTATAATGAAAAATTCCCACTAGTATATGAAAGTGATGTCATAGGAGACTCTCTATCATGAAGATCATGGTGCTATATTGAAGCACAAATGTGGCAAAAGGATAGTAACATTGTCCCTTCTCTCTTTTTCTCTCATTTTTTATTTGGGCCTTCTCTCATTTTTTGGCCTATGTTTTTTGTCCGGAGTCTCATCTCGACTTGTGGGGGAATCATAGTCTCCATCATCCTTTCCTCACATGGGACAATGCTCTAATAATGAAGATCATCGCACTTTTATCTACTTACAACTCAAGAATTACAACTCGATACTTAGAACAAAATATGACTCTATATACATGCCTCCGGCGGTGTACCGGGATGTGCAATGAATCAAGAGTGACATGTATATAAAATGATGAATGGTGGCTTTGCCACAAAAACGATGTCAAGTACATGAACATGCAAAGCAATATGATAATGATGGAGTGTGTCATAATAGACGGAACGGTGGAAAGTTGCATGGCAATATATCTCGGAATGGCCATGGAAATGCCATAATAGATAGGTATGGTGGCTGTTTTGAGGAAGGATATGTGGTGGGTTTATGGTACCGGCGAAAGTTGTGCGGTACTAGAGAGGCTAGCAATGGCAGAAAGGTGAGAGTGCGTATAATCCATGGACTCAACATTAGTCATAAAGAACTCACATACTTATTGCAAAAATCTATTAGTCATCAAAACAAAGTACTACACGCATGCTCCTCGGGGGATAGATTGGTAGGAAAAGACCATCGCTCGTCCCCGACCGCCACTCATAAGGAAGACAATCAATAAATAAATCATGCTCTGACTTCATCACATAACGGTTCACCATACGTGCATGCTACGAGACTCACAAACTTTAACACAAGTATTTCTCAAATTCACAACTACCCACTAGCATGACTCTAATATTACCATATTCATATCTCAAAACAATCATAAGGAATCAAACTTCTCATAGTATTCAATGCACTTTATATGAAAGTTTTTATTATATCCCTCTTGGATGCCTATCATATTAGGACTAATTTTATAACCAAAGCAAATTACCATTCTGTTCTAAAGACTCTCAAAATAATATTAGTGAAGTACGAGAGTTCATTAATTTCTACAAAATAAAACCACCGTCGTGCTCTAAAAATATATAAGTGAAGCACTAGAGCAAAATTGCATAGCTCAAAAGATATAAGTGAAGCACATAGAACATTCTAATAAATCACGGTTCATGCGTGTCTCACCCAAAAGGTGTTTACAGAAAGGATTATTGTGGCAAACTAAAAATCAAACACTCAAATCATACAAGATGCTCCAAGCAAAACACATATCATGTGGTGAATAAAAATATAGCCTCAAGTAAAGTTACCGATAGACGAAGACGAAAGAGGGGATGCCTTCCCGGGGCATCCCCAAGCTTAGGCTTTTGACATCCTTGAATATTACCTTGGGGTGCCTTGGGCATCCCCAAGCTTAGGCTCTTGTCACTCCTTATTCCATAGTCCATCAAATCCTTACCCAAAACTTGAAAACTTCACAACACAAAACTCCAACAGAAAATCTTGTAAGCTCCGTTAGTATATGAAAATAAATCACCACTTTTGATACTATTGTGAACTCATTCTTTATTTATATTGGTGTAATATCTACTGTATTCCAACTTTTCCATGGTTCATACCCCGTGACACTAGCCATAGATGCATCAAAATAAGCAAACAACACGCGAAGAACACAATCTGTCAAAAACATAACAGTCTATAGCAATCTAGATATTTAAAATACTTATGTAACTCAAAGAATTATGAGAAATAAGGAAGTCTAGATAATTTTTTTATTAATCCTTTGCAAAACGAATTAGTATTATATCGTGCTTCTATTAAAAATTAAAACTAATCTCCTGGGTGCAAAATTTTCTGTTTTTTAGCAGGATCAAATCAACTATTACCATAAGCTATCCCAAAGGTCTTACTTGGCACAAACACTAATTAAAACACAAAACCACATATAAACAGAGGCTAGATGAAAAATTTGTTGCTAAACAGAACATAAAAAGCAAGAACAAAAATAAAATTGGGTTGCCCCCAAACAAGCGCTATTGTTTAACGCCCCTAGCTAGGCATAAAAACGCGAATAGACCTAAGTGTAATTGTAATAATGATAAGGAAAATGTCGAAAACTCATCTCATACTCCCTTCTTTCAGCAGCTAGTTTTCTTTGAGGCAAGCATAAGTAATGAAAAGGGATAAATTTAACGGGATAAGAATCCCCAAGATCGATCTCGGGAGGAATTGATTCCTCCTTCGGCCCTTCATATTGTATGACCAACTCATCATTATAAGCATTTTTTTTGGCAAAAACTCATGAGCTTGTGCCCAAGAGATAAATCCAATCCGTTGCTTTGAATAGCAAAATAATCATTAAGCTCAGAACTCTTATTGACTAAAACATCGGTAGGAACCCTCTTTCTTAAATTTTCGTTATAAGCAACATGATCTAAAGACCGTAAATGCATTATATCCTCTCGATTAAAGATAATTCCCTCTATGGGAGGACGACCACCATCTACTTTATAATGAGCGATGCAGGGCATACGGTTCAGTTTAATTAACATTTTGCGATGAGGAGGGACAAAAGAAATGGGCAGCCAGATGAAGGTGTGTGCGATATACATCATACGGTTCACTAGAATGAACTATTTGTGATTAGGCAACACAAAAGAAACGGTTAGCCAAATCAAGGTGTGTGCGATATACGGCATGTGCTTCCCTCGGATGAACTATTTGCGTTGAGACAAGAAAACAAAAATGGTTCAACTTAACAAGATGTGTGTGATACGCGCCAAACATGTCTGTAATCGGAAACATGTGCGAAGACTGATAACAACACAGACGATTACTACTAACAAGCCGTGTGTGTTGTGAGCAAACGATTGCTGGTATACAATTGTGAGTGATTGATGAAAACATCACTAACGGGTTCCATTGTTTAGTCCGTGTGCGATGTGATTTTCTTTGTCCGCACAACATCTACGCTCTGTCTACAGGGCATCAACATATATACTTAAAAAGACAGCATTGCATAACCCAATTAAGCATACAATTACACGAGTGACTACACACATAACATTTCCACACACCAAAGTAAGCAATTACATGCATACTAAACTAGGACAAACGAGGATCTAATCATCTACTTATTGTTGCGATGATGCTTGCCATTGCTCTGCTTCCGGCTGGATCCCTGGCCATTTTGGAGAAGGAGGCACTTCCTCATGTCAATGATCCACCTATACATGTCATATCTCGTGTACGCCTCCTTGGCCATGTACACGACGTGAGCTTTGTTGAGTTTCTCCATTCAGGACGAGTGCCAGGCATGCTTGTCCTTGTTGCACAAATCCTTCATGTCTCTGTAGTAGGGGTCGATGATGGCCTCGGCGAGGTGAACCAATGAGTCCTTCTCATGCTCCTTGCTGCCCCAAATCTTGTATTGGCCCTAGATGTCGACAAGATTCTGGCAGGCAATGCTCGAATTCTCGAGCGCCTTTACATCATTGTTGATGTCCACCATAGCGAACATGTAGTGGGGGCTGTTGACAAACCTAGCGAAACGCTCGCAAGGCCTTGTGGCCAGGAAACAGTGGTAGACGAGGACATGGTGGCGCACACACATCTGGGTGACGGCGACCTTGGGACGAGACCCGGCACAAGTGCGGGTGTACTTGAGGTCAAACCCGACCACCTTGTACTTCTCCTTGGCAAGCATCAACTCCTTGATGTGGATGGAGTGCTCCACCCAGACTGGGTCATTGGTGTACACCACCGAGAGGTCCATGAACCTTCTGTGGGTGTCCACCACGGCACGCATGGTGAACTGCTGCTCGTCGTCGGCAGCCGCTCGGAGCGCCATTGGAGTCGCGCAGGATAACCTTTAAGAATTTCTTGTGGTGGGTGTGCTTCTTGCAATGGTGGGGCGTGATCATAAGGTTGAAGAGACACAAGGGTTAAATGGCTGTTGTAATAAATGGGGGCCGTACGGCCTATAATCGTCACGTCTTGTCACGACGTTCATAGAGGAGGATTCCAGTGCATGCTTGACAACACCGCACCGCATGCGTGGGCTCGAAGAGGCGCCAATTGTATCGTCGATGAGCCTATTCCCGCGCTACCGCACAAGCTTCCTGCCCAGCTAGTTTGGCCACATGTCGGCTAGAAGAGGAACAAATAGTGGGTGTTTATTGAAAAAAAGCTTTGTAAAAACAAAGTGTGTGGAATGACTTCGGTCATAAGTTTACCCGTGGGTGATGAGGTCAAAGTTATATAGAAGGATGATGATGGACACTCCAGTGCGATAATTAATTCTGCGCTCTACAGGGTACATGGTGGAAGAAACCAACTGTGTACAATAATGTCGAAGATCGCAGTCGAGTTATCTATACAGATCGTGTGCTATGAGATCAACAAGGTAAACAGATTCGAGAATGGTTAATAAAATCTAAGACCATTGCATATTAAGGTCAAAATAGTGCTACCAATATACAAGTCTCATACGCTGCCATTTCAACAATTGTACCACAAAAGCTCAAAATATTACAAGGTTCAAATTCCAGAGTTAGATGGCTCAAATTCGAAGATTACAAGGTTCAAACTAATATTAGAAATGAAATTCAGCTCATCAGTTGCAAACGCTCTCGCTGATCCGCTGAACATGGATATCAAAGAGGTTCAAACTAATATTACCACTTCTAAGTCCGGTTTCGAAACCTCACAATTTTTGCAAAGGGGTCAGCCACTGAGAAGTCATGTATGGGGTTGGCATGATGACTTCTGATTACTCTATCATCTGAAGTTCCAAAATGAAATTCAGCATTTTTGGAGCCTATTCCATTCTGCCGCAAGCACCGGCGCTGATCAACAAACCATTCATTTTTGTGAAATAAATGTAGGGCAAACCTCATTACCTTTAGCACCCTTGCTCTGAGAACAAAGAACCTGGCGAATATAATCTCTGGTATGGTCCCTCAGTTGGAGTTCAAAGTAATTTTTGAGAGATGCAGATCTAGGCATTCGACATGATTGTTACATTGTATCACATTATCCACCACTAGGCCTAATCTTATCTACAAAAGAACAAAACGTGTTAGTGCCTACATGCAGTTTTGAACATTACTACATGCCTATTTGGTTTGCAAGATTTGTAAAATGCACTAACATGCCATCTTCGATCTGACATGATTAACATGGGCATTTGATTACATTCTAGAAAAATGTAGCCTTCTTCACAAGAGGTTGGAGTAGATGAAAAATTCCCTAAGAAAACTAGTGCAGATGAATCCAAAGGAGAAATGCTTATTGATTGTAACCACATGGATCAAGCAACCAATATGGGGGGCATGTATGTACTGAAATCCTCCAGAAAAATCCTTCAGAAATTGTAGTACATTGTCATTGTAAACTTGGAAAAAGGTGTCACAAATTGAACTCCCTTATGGTTAACATTTAACAGGAAAGTAACATCACCTCGATGTATAGCTTCTCCAGGCACGGAAAGCATCTCAGGAAACTGACAACTTGCTCTAGGTTGGGGCCAAAAGATTCTAGTGCCAAGACCTTCACTTTGCGCAGCTTCGGGGTCAAGCTTGTCGGAATCATTTTCTGAATGACAGACGAACAAACATCTTCAAAATTAGAAATAATGTTAATTTGTAGAAGGAGAGGTAGAAGGTGGCTGTTGTACCTGAACATGGGTCGATCCAATAACAAGTTCGGAGTACTTATCAGATGAGTAGCCCACCACTCTCAATTTCGGCACAGAAATGGCATTGATTCTTGTTGGACTTACTTGATCAACTACAAGTAATCTCTCAAGTGCAGGTGTGTCCTTAGTGACCATATCGTGGTACACATCTTGTGATGTCTTCCTGCCGCACCAGCAACACACATAAATAGTCCAGAGAGTCATGGAGGTGATGTGGAAGGTACTCAACCCATTGATCGCCTGAAGATGAAGGTACTCGAGTGCATTACAGCCATGGAGCACATGCTCCATGTCACCATTTGAGAGGCAGACGACGACGAGCTCGAGGTGCTTCAGTCATGGTAGAATAAGAGCGGGCGTGTCATTAAGAGGGGGGAATGGCAGTTCCTGAACTTGGCGACGCGCAGCGTGGGCGCGAGGCAGAGTGCGGATGTTGGCAGCGACCGCATATGCACATCATCAAAAGTGAGCTCCTCGAGCTGATCTAGGGCGGGGGATCGGAACCAGTCGTCAAGCTTGGCTCGGTCCTTGCCGTTGGAACGTTACTTGCCCATTCTAAGGCCTCTAGTTGGGCCAAGGTGATTGTCGAGGATCTTGGAGAACGCATCCAAGCTTTTGCGATAGCCATGGAAGAGCTCGTGGGTGTCGATGAGGTCGAGAGGGCTGGAGTTGCATAGGGGGCGCCACCGCCAGGAAAGGACGGTTGTCCGCGCCCCATATTTTACTGGGAGGAGGGAGATGATGACTGTCAACATATCCGCGGGGAGGCTGCTGATGAAGTCTAGGCCTGCTGGAGTCGCTTGCGATTCTAGCTCGCCTCGCCTCCACTTGTTGGCAGCCCCATTCTCCACCTCCGGAGGCTCCTTGTCAACGGCGCTTTTTGGTAGAAATGGGAGTACATGGAATATTTAGTTAAAATATGGCAGTAGAAAAGTGTATTGGTAACTAGAAGTCATTAGGTAGGAATATAGTAAGAAAAGGGAATAACAGTTGGTTGCTTAAATACTACACAATTCATTTGATATTGCTAGGTAAGTCAACATGCAGATAGTTGAAAAGAAAACTTACTTCGAACAAAGTCTGGACGGATGATATTGTCGGGGAAGTTACCATATATCTCATGACCAGGCCCTTTTATGTGCAGTGCAATTCTAGTGCCAGCTTTCAGTTCATAAAACTTAGAAATTTCTTTCCAAAAGCCAGTATAAAAATAGGAGTCACCATGTTCATCAAGTCTTACCATAGCAACGATTGTAAATCCATGGTTTGTGTGCAATATGACATCCCTGCAGTCTTGATTTATGTAAAGGGAAAGATTGTGCACTACAAATTCTGTTGCATAGTAAGGGACGCGCCGCAGAAAATGGTAGGATTGTTAAAGAAAATATGGTAACATGCAAACATGGGCCCAAATGGAAAGAACTGTACAACAGTCAAAATCGACGGACAAAAATCTATAATTAAACTGATAGGGTAAACATGGTGTCATGGAAATTTGGAAGTAACCGAAAGAACAATACATCATTAATTTGCCTAATACAGAAAGAAGAGGGGAAAAATCCCCTTTGACGTATATGGTGCATGCGGCACCTTTTATTCAAATGTAGTAACATTTAGAATATGTTCAGGAAAGTAGGCCATGCCAGCCGATTTAGGGTGAGATTGAACATACCGTGTGCATCCTCAAGTCATCTGGTACGGTGAGATGGAATGTTCGGCAGAGGCCGCAAGGTCCTGATGTGTCCGTGCTCTGTACACTCTATGAACGGAAGAAAACCCTCAAATCAGCTCGAATAAAAATGAATTCACGGTGATTTCGGCCGGGTGATTAAAGGAGGCAGATGAACTGGGATAAGAGATGAGATAATATCTCATTAAATTAGTTACCTTGTTGTCCATGAGAAAGAACCCTCAATACGACAGATTCCCCAACCGAGCGGAGCTGGGTCGACCACGAGCAGCGTCAAGAAAAGTCGATGGCGATAGGCGGCAGCAAGCGGAAGTGGTGAAATGCGGTGGGCTTTGCCGGCAGCCTGGCGGCGGCGGCTGTCGGTGTCAAAACCGGTGGATCTCGGGTAGGGGGTCCCGAACTGTGCGTCTAGGATCGATGGTAACAGGAGACAGGGGACATGATGTTTACCCAAGTTTGGGCCCTCTCTATGGAGGTAATACCCTACTTCCTGCTTGATTGATCTTGATGAATATGAGTGTTACAAGAGTTGATCTACCACGAGATCGTAATGGCTAAACCCTAGAAGTATAGCCTATGAATATGGTAATGAGCATACATGGTCCCCGTTCTGGACTACCCCCTACGGTTTATATAGACACCAAGGGGATCTAGGGTTTACATGGAGTCGGTTACATAAGAAGGAATCTTCGGTCGCCAAGCTTGCCTTCCACGCCAAGGAGAGTCCAATCCGGACACGGTGCAGTCTTCGATCTTCATGTCTTCACAACCCATCAGTCCGGCCCATAGATAACAGGCCGAACGTCTGAAGACCCCATCAGTCCGGCCCATAGATAACAGGCCAGACGTCCGAAGACCCCTTAGTCCAGGACTCCCTCAGTAGCCCCTGAACCTGGCTTCAATGACGACGAGTCCGACACGCAGATTTGTCTTCGGCATTGCAAGGCGGGTTTCCTCCTTCCAAACTCCACAACAGTCTTCGGGCGAAGTAAGTATATCCAGACCTGTGTGTAGAGAGTATAATATCCCACGAGCTCAACTTGTTGATAATTGTTTATGACATCACATCATCCCTGCCTGGTTACTATTTCCAACCGTCAGCTAGTGAGCCGCCCCACGTCTCGGGGTGCGGTTTTACTGGCATGCCACGTTAGGGCAGAGATCGTGTCCCTGTATTTACGGGATTTTCATTAATGCAAGCGTGGGTAACCCAACCATCCCCCGGGTACAGCTCCTTCGTGATAGGTAAGTTTAGAGACCCTAGGAGAGACGCCGAATATCCAGGGTCTTTTTATAGAGAGCCTGCCTCTTCTTCTTCCTTGCTCTTGCTCCTTCCTCAACTCCAGCCACCCCAAGTTCCAACCCTTGGGTTCCAATCACCACCAGCCTTAGTCATGTCCGGATCCAACCGTCAGGGCCGGTGGGTGGCCTGTTCTGTCATAGAGGAGGACATTGTGGAGATTCGCGTAGCGAGGTACCTGACCTCGGAAATCTTTCATCGGCTTCCAGCGCAAGGGCAAGTCATACCGACCCCCAGATCTGGCGAGAGGGTTGTATTTGTGTCTCACTTCCTTTACGGGCTAGGATTCGCGCTTAACCCCTTCGTCTGAGGGCTCATGTTCTACTATGGGCTAGATTTTCATGATCTGACCCCGGACTCTGTTCTGCTCATCTCGACATTTATTGTCACGTGTGAGGCCTTACTCCGGACTCCTCCGCACTTTGGTTTGTGGATCAAGACCTTTGATGTGAGGCCGCAGGTGGCAGAGGAGGAGCAGGCAGAGTGCGACAACGTCATAATAGGCAAACTGGCTGACACGGTTTGGCCCGAGGGATCTTTTGCCAAATCTTTAGACCAGTGGCAGCAGGGGTGGTTTTATGTCAACGAGCCGCGGAGCTCCAAGTGGGCGGCTACACCTGCGTTCTAACCAGGCCCTCCAGTTCAGCTTGCTTCATGGGTCAATAAGGTATTGGACCGGGGATCCGTCAATGAAGTGCAGACTTTGCAAAGTCGCATCCGAAGCCTTATTGAGAAGGGCATCGATCTTGTGAACGTCGTTCAAATAATTCTAGTCCGCCTACAACAATTCGTATGTGGGAGTAAACAGCCATGGGGGTCCTCGGCCCAATCCAACCGATCGGGAGACGATGTGGTGAGTACCCCGTAGTCCAGGACACCTTGGATACCCAACGTGTGAGATCTTCAGATTTAGCTCGGCAATCCTCAAGATAGAAGATGGGAAGATTTGTTGAACCAGCTTTCAAGACCGATGACCGAAGACAAAGAACAGTTCGGAAGAACCGAGGAGCGTCCCCAACTTGAAGACCAGTTTGGGGGGCTACTGATGGTGTCCTGGACTAGGGGGTACTCAACACATTGTCTCCCGATCAGTTGGATTGGGCCGAGGACCCCCATGGCCGTTTACTCATGGGCCAGTTCGGACCGCCGAAGACATATGCGAGGAAGATTCCACAAGACTTGGTGATCAAGACAAGGACTCCTCTCCACCGACGTATTCGACTAGGACTCTTGTTATCCTAGGCCTCTGGTATGTCATATAAGCCGAGGCCAAGCTAGTCAATAGAGGATTATGATATTATTCATCATACCCTTAGGTTTTAGACCACAACAAATGATCTTGAGGTAGATCAACTATGTACTTGATACTCCATCAATATAAACAAGAGCAGGACGTAGGGTTTTACCTCCATCAAGAGGGCCCGAACTTGGGTAAACATCGTGTCCCCTGTCTCCTGTTACCCATCGATCCATGATACACAGCTTGGGACCCCCTACCCGAGATCTGCCGGTTTTGACACCGACATGCGCTGAACTTGAAGATCGATAACCGATCGAGTTCGGTATATGCGGGATCGCAGGGTTCGGAGTTCGACATCAGAGACGAGTCCGGGGTTTCGTTGATGCGGATATCGTAGGAAGTGGAATCTGCGTGCGGCTCCAACGCCGCGGAATTGGTAGCCCCTATGATGTAGTCAAGCTTCCATCTTCGGGCGATTTGATCTACTCAGGATTTAAAGACGGAGCTGCTACAGGAGCTATCTCCTGGGTGCTGCCCGATGACAGGTTTAAGCCATGTTCGTTGGGGCAATGGGGAGCGGCTGCCGCGGTCTCAAATCCATCGAAGATCAAATCTCCACGGATGTCCGCGACGTAATTCAAGCTCCCGAATCTGACCTGATGGCCAGGGGTGTAGCTGTCGATCTTCTCCAGATGGCCAAGCGAGTTGGCCCGCAGTACGAAGCCACAGAATACGAAGATCTGTCCAGGGAGGAAGGTTCCTTCTTGGACAACATCATTATTGACGATCGAAGGGGCCATCGAGCCTTCTGCCGATGACACAGTGGAACTGTCAATGAAAGCACCAATGTCGGTGTCAAAACCGGCGGATCTCGGGTAGGGGGTCCCGAACTGTGCGTCTAGGATCGATGGTAATAGGAGACAAGGGACACGATGTTTACCCAGGTTCAGACCCTCTCTATGGAGGTAATACCCTAGTTCTTGCTTGATTGATCTTGATGAATATGAGTGTTACAAGAGTTTATCTACCACGAGATCGTAAAGGCTAAACCCTAGAAGTCCAGCCTATGAATATGGTAATGAGCATACATGGTCCCCTTTCCGGACTACCTCCTATGGTTTATATAGACACCAAGGGGATCTAGGGTTTACATGGAGTCGGTTACCTAAGAAGGAATCTTCGGTCGCCAAGCTTGCCTTCCACGCCAAGGAGAGTCCAATCCCGACACGGTGTAGTCTTCGATCTTCACGTCTTCACAGCCCATCAGTCCGCCCCATAGATAATAGGCGAGACGTCCGAGGACCCCTTAGTCCAGGACTCCCTCAGCGGCAGGTGTCGAGCTAAGTGGTTACCGCCGCGATAGGCGGTGCCATGCATAGACGCGGAGGAGCTTGTGCAGGTGTGAATGGGGACCGGAGGGGGTGGCCGGTGGGGTGAGGGTTTTTGTGACGTGGGGATGGTGAGGGTTTTCTTTTTTTCTTTTTTGAATTGGGTGGTGAGGGTTTTCTGTCCCACAAAGAATTCTGGAGGCGACGGTTTGCTAGAGCCAACCGTGTGTGATTGACGCAACAGGAAAAATGAAAGTCATTGCACACGGTTCCAATTTTGGGAACCGTGTGATTGACGTACTACCTCCGTCCTGGTTTATTGGTTCCCTTTGTATTTTTTACCAAATTTTGACCAAATATTTAACTAAGAAATGTTTATATGCATGTCACAAAAATTATATCATTGAACACTATGCTCAAATACCCATCCAACAATATAATTTTTGCTGACCTGCACTAACATTTTGCCAGTTAAACCTATGGTCAAAATTTAACACAAATTACAATGGGGGCCAATAAACCAAGACGGAGGTAGATTCCATCAACCGAACTGATTGCATCCATATCCCATGGTTAGACATAAGCAAACATAGATTAAACATACTCAAACATAGATAATAAGTGTACATGTACACAAGCATAGTTCAACCGTCATTAAGCATACTCAAGCGCACATATATAGTTTGATGCTACATCTCATCTCACATGCCGGCATGATCCTGAAGCTTCTCGAGGTACTCGGCATACACATCATGCGCCACCCTGCGAGAATACTCATGCTTGAAGGAGCCAATGGCCCGTCCTCTTGTTTGCGTCAGAACACTTAGATACGCGTCATGAAGCTTGTGGCTGGAAAATGGGCATCGCTAGCCGCCGTTCCAGGTCCTAATACGCCTGTTATGCATTCCCGTATAAAGCTCCCTCAAGATTTGCCTCTTGTACCTCCTCTGGCCATCTTCATCCTCTTATCCACATCGTCAGACAACACCTATACAAATAGTAAAACAAATTTGGCATCAAATCAATATTTGCATGTCGTGAAGTAGGATTAGGAATTTATGGCTATTTAGTTATACATATCCAGAGATTATGGTTTGATTTTTAAGCACAATCGTCTATGTACAGACAAATCTTAAAGAAAATAATGGCACAAACATATGTAGGTCATTCAAAATCAATTGTCAAGTCCTGGCTAGGAATTATTAGCACGAACACTAACCCTAGCCGGATTACTAGCAGAAATCATTTGCACAGATGAAACAACTAATCACTTATGACTTGTACCATTCAAACAATCAACACTACATGGATCTAATGAAACTTACTCAGATTTCATGGATTGGGAGAACGTAACCATAGGATTTCCATTCCAAAAAGGGGGAGGCAGGAGTAACCAGAGAAACCCTATGATCTATTTGACACATAAATAGGTATAGATGACTAAACAACTGTTCGTCGTCATCGGAGTCGTCGCCGGTGTGGTCATCGGAGTCGTCACTAGGGTCGGTGTGGAACTCCGCCTCCCGCTGTGGAAGCTCGACGCCGTCGACGACGTGAGGGTGCGGCAATAACTCGCTGGCAGTAATGGCAACCTATGTCTCCATCTCCATGCCGTGCTCTGGTGCTTTAGCAGCCCCGGCGTCGCCACTTCCTCCGATGGGGCGCTTCGGTGGCTTCCTCATACACTGACAGCTTTGAGGACTAAGAGCGGCATCGAGGATGCAAGCGGAGAGAGAGAGAGGATTGTGTGTGTGGCGAGGATGGGGGTGCGGCCGCTCGGGCGCACCATTAATATGGAGTAGTGGGAGCTGTGGGAAAGAGGCGGGCGGCGTTCAAACCGATGGCTCGCCTCCCGGTGAGACTGTGCACCAGACTGCTGGCATGCCTACCATCGTTTCACACAGCTACTCGCACACCTCCCGATGACACTGCGCATCGAGCACACCTTTGTCAATTCACACACCAACACGCACACCTCCCGGTCTGCCTGCGCGGCGAACTGCTCCCACATGTCCCGTCAACTCACGCCTGCTCGCACGGCAGACGGGTCACGCGGCATCACGTATATTGTTTTTCTATTTGGATGATTAATGTCACCGCTTTATTGCTTAACCGAAGCCTGGCACGTATCCATTGTTGGTCTAACGCTCACGGTTCGAATAAATAATCCATTTGGGATATTGGTTCTCAATTATAAATAATCTCCCGTTTGTAATTAGATAAATATTACATCAAAATTGCTCTCAAATTTGACAAAAAAAGTACAATGCCACTTTGTATTGGTGTCCATATGATAACACGATAAGTTTCGTGAACTTCAAATAAGTTTTGGATGTACTATAATTTACAAATCAAGATTCTCAATGTTTGAAATTTGTTGCACGAGGAGTAAACATGCACCCAGTGAGACACATGTGTTTTGGCAATCCATTTAGGTGCACTATCACGTGTGCATGTAGCTCAAATTTGATTTTTGCACATTATACCCATAGAAAATCAATCAATTAATGTACTAAAAAATCTTAATGATCTCTATTTTTTAAATTAAAACGTCCCTCCTTTGGTAACATATGTTCACCGCGGGATAATTAATTTAACAAGCATCGTAGTTGCGGTGGATTCGAGGTGTGTGTGTGGGTGTGTGCGTCTGGGGGTGGCGGGTGGCTCGCAGTACACTATGAGTTGTGAGCCACCGTGTGGGTTGGCCGTTTTGTTAGGCAGGCCGGTGCCACATCAGAGTCGTGAATTCATTATTTAAAACATTACATAACCCTTTCATACATACATGTTTTGGCAACACGTAGTCGATGGTTGTCCTGCATGACACTCGATACTCGCGTGTGACGCTTTCGGTGGGCCCGCGAGGTCATCGTCCATCACTTTGACGAACAGCCGGCAGTGAGGAAGGGATGTCGCTTGAAGCTACGTTGGTATTTCCCCAAAGAGGATGTCGTCCATCACATTTTTTGTTTGTGTTATGGTGGTTGATGTCGCTTGAAGCTACGTCGGTATTTCCCCAAAGAGGAAGGGATGATGCAGCACAGTGGCGGTAGCTATTTCCCTTAGATATGAAACCAAGGTTATCGAACTAGTAGGAGAACCAAGCAACACAACGTAAACATCACCTGCACAGAAATAACAATTTCTCGTAACCCGACGTGTTAAAGGGGTTGTCAATCCCTTCCGGGGTACGGCGCCTCGAGATAGGCAAACAGACGTGAGGTAAATTTGTAGTAGATTGATAGATCAAACGCCAAATAAATAAATAAGAATAAATTGCAGCAAGGTATTTTTGGATTTTTGGATTAATAGATCTAAAAATAAAAGCAAAGGAAAATAGATCGCAAAGGCAAATAATATGAGAAAGAGACCCGGGGGCCGTAGGTTTCACTAGTGGCTTCTCTCGAGAAAAATAGCAAACGGTGGGTGAACAAATTACTGTTGGGAAATTGATAGAACTTCAAATACTCATGATGATATCCAGGAAATGATCATTACATAGGCATCACATCCAAGATTAGTAGACCGACACCTGCCTGCATCGACTACTATTACTCCACACATCGAATGCTATCCATCATGCATCTAGTGTATTAAGTTTATGGAGAAACGGAGTAATGCAATAAGAACAATGACATGATGTAGACAAGATCTATCTATTTAGAGATAGACCCCATCATTTTATCCTTAGTATCAACGATACATACATGTCGGTTCCCCTTCTGTCACTGGGATCAAGCACCGTAAGATCGAACCCACTACAAAGCACCTCTTCCCATTGCAAGATAAATAGATCAAGTTGGCCAAAAAAAAACAAATATCGGAGAAGAAATACAAGGCTATAACCAATCATGCATAGAGATCAAAGAAACTCAAATACTTTCGTCGATATAAAAAGATAGATCTGATCATAAACTCAAAGTTCATCGATCCCAACAAACACATCGCAAAAGAGTTACATCATATGGATCTCCTAGAGGCCATTGTATTGAGAATCAAGAGAGAGAGAGGAAGCCATCTAGCTGCTAACTACGGACCCCGATGGTCTACAAAGAACTACTCACGCATCATCGGAGAGGCACCAATGGAGGTGGTGAACCCCATCCGAGATGGTGTATAGATTGGATCTGGTGATTCTGGACTCTGAGACGGCTGGATCAATATTTCGTCGACTCCCCTAGGGTTTTGGGAATATTGAGGTATTTATAGAGCAAAGAGGCGGTCCGGGGGGGACCCGAGATGGGCACAACCCACCAGGGTGCTCCTGGGTCTCCTGGCGCGCCCTGGTGGGTTGTGCTCCCCACGAGGCACCCCCAGGTGCAGCCAGGGCCCGTTGTGTTCCTTCTGGCCCATAAAAATTCTCCGTAAAGTTCCGTGGCATTTGGACTCCGTATGATATTGATTTTCTGCGATGTAAAAAGCATGGAAAAACAACAACTGGCACTTGGCACTATGTCAATAGGTTAGTACCAAAAATGATATAAAATGATTATAAAACATCCAAGATTGATAATATAACAGCATGTAACAATCAAAATTATAGATATGTTGTAGACGTATCAGTATCCCCAAGCTTAACTCCTACTCGTCCTCGAGTAGGGAAGTGATAAAAACAGAATTACTGCCTAAGATGTCATATCATATTTCTTTCTATATAGCATGGACATTTGGACTTTTATATTGTTCAAAGCAGTAGTCTAGTTTTGACATGATAATTTAAATACTCAAGCATATCAACAAGCAACCATGTCTTTCAAAATATCAACGCTAAAATAAGCTATCCCTAGCCCATCATGCTCAACCATTGATCCATTCATGAAACACACTAGATATTAGCTACATCCAATACTCAAGTACGATCATATTGCCTCCTAGTTGGTGCTTTTATAAGAGAAGATGGAGACTCAAATTCAAAATAAAAATAGCATAAAGTAAAAGAAAGGCCCTTCGCAGAGGGAAGTAGGGATTTGTAGAGGTGCCAGAGCTCAAAGCGAAAAACTTAGAGATAAAAACATTTTGGGAGGTGTATCCATCCGACCAACGAAAACGACTTAGAGTTCCCAATACTTTTCATGCTTAGATATATCATAGGCGGTTCCCAAACAGAAAATAAAGTTTATTCCTTTTTCCACCATACTTTCACTTTCCATGGCTAACCGTATCCACGGGTGCCCTCCATACCAACACTTTCCAAGTAATTTATTATTTAACAACATAAAGTAAATTCTTTTTTTTTCATTTCAGGACTGGGCATCCCTAATACCTTTGCCTTACTCTCGTGCAATGACAAGTGAATAAACACTCATCTTGAGAATAACACATCTAGCATGGAAAATATTAGCCACCCCTCACCGCTCCGCAAGCAAAACAAACACACAAAAGAGAAGTTTATTTTTGAAAATTAGAGATGGCACATGCAAATTTGCTTAGAACGGAAAAAGAATACCACGTATAGGTAGATATAGTGGACTCATGTGGCAAAACTGGTTTAAAGGTTCTTGGATGCATAAGTAGTGATCATACTTAGTGCAAAATGAAGGCTAGCAAAAGATTGAGAAGCGACCAACCAAGAAACGAATAATCTCATAAGCAAGCATTAAGCATAACTAACACCGAATAATGCACCATAAGTAGGATATGATTTCATTGCATAACTAGTGACTTTTGTGCTTGCATAGGGAATCACAAACCTTAACACCAATATTCTTACTAAAGAATAATTACTCATCAAGATGACTCACATATCACATCATCATATCTGAAAACTATTACTAAGAATCAAGTTTGTTTTGTCCAATGATCTTCATGAAAGTTTTAATTATATCCTTCTTGGATATCTATCACTTTGGGACTAATTTTCATGTGTTGCTTTTGACAAGCTCAAACAAATATAACTGAAGATCATGAGCATAATTTTTCTTTCTCTCAAATTAATTTAAGTGAAGCAAGAGAGAATTTCTTGAAAATTTTACTAACTCTCAAATAAATCTAAGTGAAGCAAGAGAACATTTCTTCAAAAATACTAAGCACACCGTGCTCAAAAAGATATATGTGAAGCACTAGAGCAAGTCCATAGCTCATAAAAATTTAAGTGAAGCATAGGGAGCAATTCTAACAAGTCATGACATAATTTTTGCTCTCTCAAATAGGTGTGTCCAGGAAGGGATCAAGACTTAAAACACAAAATAAAACAAGCAAAGACTCATATCATACAAGACGCTCCAATCAAAACACATAGTATGTGATGAATAAAAATATAGCTTCGAGTAAAATACCGATGGTCGTTAGAAGAAAGAGGGGATGCCACTCGGGGGCACCCCCAAGATTAGTTGGTTGCTCATTTTGGATATTATCTTGGGATGCCGGGGCATCCCCAAGCTTAGGCTCTTCTACTCCTTATTCCTTCATCCACCGTAAGATAACCCAAAACTTGAAAACTTCAATCACACAGAACTCAACCAAACCTTCGTGAGATCCGTTAGTATAAGAATAATAAATCACTACTACAACTGATGTATCAAACCAATTCATATTTTTTATTGCATTATATCTATTGTATTCCAACTTTTCTATGGCAAAAACTCATCAAAGAAAACCATAAAGCCATCAAAATAAGTACAACACAAAGAAAACAGAATATGTCAAAACAGAACAGTCTGTAGCAATCTGACTATTTCAAATAATTCAGTAACTCCAAATTTTTTGAAAAATTAGGACGGCCCGAGAAATTTGTATATTGATATACTGCAAGTGGAATGGGTATTTTATCGCTCTCTGGTAAAAATGAAAATTATTTTCGCGAGCGTAGAAGTTTCTGTTTTTTCAGCAAGATCAAACAACTATCACCCGAGAAGATTCTACTTGGCACAAACACTAATTAAAACATAAAAAACACAATCATATCAGTAGCCTAATTGTGTTAATACTCAAAAACAGGAAGCAAAAAGAAAAAATAAATTGTATTCATTGGGTTGCCTCCCAACAAGCGCTATAGTGGTAGGCCCTTAGCTAGGCATAAAGCAAGCATCTAAGTTTTGTCATCTTTGTTCTTAACCTTCTTAGAGCTGCTTTCATCATGGGGTGTTGTAAACACAACATAAAACATATTATCCATAGAAACCTTAGCATTCCTAAGTTGATGTTCATCATAACCTGTTAGATTCCCCGCAACAATCCAAGAGTAATGTTGGTTAACATTATTGAAAACTTGTTGGATTATATCTAGAATGGGGACTTCCTTTTTGAGATTCTCATCAAATATTTTATTATCCCCAACCAAATGTATTAAAGCATAATCACTATTGTAAAGAATTTCATCTATCACAGGTTTTTCACGATTCATACCATAAAAGTCAAAGATTTCCCTAGCTTCCCGAATTATGTATTCAAACTCATTCATAAGAACGAGAGTGGCCAACTTTTTAGCCCTAGCATTCTTTATAATGGGAAGCTCAAAAAACAATCTTTGCAAAGTTGGATGGGTACAAATAAATTTACTTTCAAGTTTCAGAACTAGTGCTGAAATAGCATTCACATAAGATCTAGTAGTTTTAAGTATAGGAGCATCATCAAGACTTAGATCCCCAACATAATTGAAAAATTCTTGGATACGTTCTTTTCCCATAACGTTCCCTTGACCCAAGATAAACGTTTTAGCATCCAGATTGACCGTACGTCCAATTTTAGGAGTTAGGCTATCGTCTGTTGGTGCCATACCGAAACCACTCATGATTGCAAGGAAAGGATAGATCTGACGAGAAAACGGCAAACGAAAAAAGAGACGAATAAAATGGCAAATTTTTGTGAAGTGGGGGAGAGGAAAACGTGAGGCAAATGGCAAATAATGTAAATTGCAAATAGATGAGATTTGTGATTAGGAACCTGGTATATGTTGAAGATCCTCCCTGGCAACGCCGCCAGAAATTGGCACGTGGTCGGGAGACTATCTTGACTTGATCCTTCCCGGCAATGGCACCAGAAATTCCTTTTGATGTCGCTTGAAGCTTCGTCGGTATTTCCCCAAAGAGGAAGGGATGATGCAGCATAACGGCGGTAGCTATTTCCCTCGGATATCAAACCAAGGTTATCGAACCAGTAGGAGAACCAAGCAACACAATGTAAACAACACCTGCACACAATGTAAACATCACCTGCACACAAATAACAACTTCTCGCAACCCAACGTGTTAAAGGGGTTGTCAATCCCTTCCGGGGTACGACGCCTCAAGATAGGCAAACAGACGTGAGGTTAATTTGTAGTAGATTGATAGATCAAATGCCAAATAAAAAAAAAGAATAAATTGCAGTAAGGTATTTTGGGTTTTTGGGTTAATATATGTGAAAATCAAAGCAAAGGAAAATAGATCGCAAAGGCAAATAATATGAGAAAGAGACCCAAGGGGCGTAGGTTTCACTAGTGGCTTCTGTCGAGAAAAATAACAAATGGTGGGTGAACAAATTGTTGACACATGAACACGTCACGTGTACCCTCGACGCCGGGGGTGATGCACCACAGCTCACGTCGAAGGAGACCCGACCGACAGCGCGATACGCAAGACAGTCGACGGGCGCTTTTGCAACCCGAAAACCCCACACCCCCGGGAGGGACCCCGTCAGGGAGTGCGGCGGCTATGGGCTGCCCCAGGTCGATTCGCTCGCCCCTAGAGCCTCGGGATTTGCAGCTCTCAAACACGAAGAACAGCGAAGAACGAGATAGAAAAACGGTGGAGAGATAACACGTAGATGAAAAAGTAGTATATTGATTTTTTTTATTGTGTGTCATTTTATCGGCCGTCACCCCCAACATATATAAGAGGCGGTTGGACTTCCTGTACAAGCAAAGGATTTATCTAGGCTTTCCTTACAAGAAAATTACATCAATTCACGTCCTAGAATCCTAGTTCTGGTCCCACTCGGATTCAGCCTGAATCTGGTCCAATCTTCTGTCTTGCTCCTTGCGTGGGCTGTGGAATTTGCATATGACTTCCGATGGAGACGGTTCAAATATCAATTATGTGTGATTCGACGAGTCCAACAATCCGTATGTTGATCACTTTTCCAAATAAGGTCATCTTGAATACTCCACGGGGTCATCTCTAATTTCGAGTCGGACTCGTTCATGTAGCTGACTGGATCGTCCGACTCTTGCAGCGTCTCTGCAGGTCGTATACTACGTCGGATGATGATGACTCCAAAAGCAAATTTGACCGTTTCGACGTTAAGAACAACTCCTATGTTGAACACTTCTTCATCCGAAGCCACCTAGATAAGTATTTGAGCCCATCTTCAGCATCTAGTCGGATTGGCCTCGGCAGTTTCTACTGTTCACGGCAGCAAGCTTTCCCGGCAAGGTTACTGTTCACGGCGGCAAGCTTTCCCCGGCAGGTTACTGTTCACGGCGGCAAGCTCTCCCCCGGCAAGGTTACTGTTCACGGCGGCAAGCTTTCCCCGGCAAGGTTACTGTTCACGGCGGAAAGCTTTCCCCGGCAAGGTTACTGTTCACGGTGGCAAGCTTTCCCCGGCAAGGCTTTTGAGGCAGTAAACGACCTCGGATGAAAATGTGTCCAAAAGCAAAGTTGACCGTTTTGACGAGACGAAAAACTTTCGTGTTGAACGTTTTCCGATTCGAGGCCATCTTCTGGGCCAAAACACTCACGCATTACATCAGACACTTGCCAAGACATGTCTGGTCTTCCGCGTCATATTTCGCCTCTTGACAGGGCTGCATCCAGATAGCTCTAACTTTTGCATACGAACTCGGATTGAGATGATTTTTATATCAAAATCGACCAATCCGACGAGATGAAGACAATTCATGTAGAGCATTCCTTCATCCGAGATTGTCCTGGAGGCGTACTTGACCAAAAAGCACTCAAAACACCTAAACATGACAATCTGAGTGTAGTTTTGGTCTTTGATATGATGCTGAATGATTATGGTCCAAACATCAAAGTTGTTCCACTCGGCAATGTAAAATTTCTCATTTAGAATATTTTGTCATTTGAGGCCATCTCCATTGCATTCTGCATTGTGCCAAAATCAGGTGTCAACACAGGCCCCCTGTTTTTCGGCAAAGCTTGCATGCCGAAAAATAATTTGCACCATGTTTGTTCTAAGGACGATGTCAACACTCCATCGGCCATCTATTCTTTTCAGGGCGATAATTATGTATCGGCCATGTTTGTGCTAAGGGCGATAATCGTATATCGGCCATTGCCTACTTAGGCTTCCTGCCACACACTCGGGTGGTACTTCTTCAAATATTTGCCATTGAGAGCTCGAGGTAAAAATGCCCCTTGTATTGATTCCACCAAATATGAATTTCCAGGAACAACTCTTGTAATCCTAAAAGGACCTTCCCAACCTGGAGACCACTTCCCGAATTTTCTATCTCTAGAACCAATCGGCAGAATCACTTTCCACACGAGATCGCCAACCTGAAATTCTTCAACTTGACCTTTTTATTGTAAGCTCTGGCTACCCTCAACTTATCTCTCTCTATGGCATTCAAAGCAGCCAAACGTTTATCAGCAACCTCATCAATGTTGTCCATCATCAAGTTATAGAAGTCTATTGCCGATAAATCATTTTGTTTGGCTATTCTCAAAGCATTCAAATTTACTTCCACTGGTAAAACAACCTCATGACCATATACTAGCTCATATGGAGTCACTTTCGTAGCACCATGCCTTGATATTCTATATGCCCATAATGCTTCAGACAACAAGTCATGCCATCTCCTTGGATTATCCTCAATCTTCTTCTTGATGAGCTTGATTAAAATTTTATTGCTAGACTCAGCTTGTCCATTAGCTTGGGCATAATATGGGGAGGAATTGAGCAACTTTATGTTATAAGATTCGGCAAACTCTCTGACTTGGTGTGACATAAAAGATGAACCTTGATCTGTAGTTAACGTTTGAGGAATACCGAATCTATGAATAATGTGTTCGGTTATGAATTTAATTACCTCCGTATGCGTCATGTTCTTGAGAGGTACTGCTTCAGACCACTTAGTGAAATAATCAGTTGCCACCAATACGAACCGATGCCCCTTCGAAGAAGACGGATGGATTTGCCCAATAAAGTCTAAACCCCATCCTCTGAAAGGCCACGACTTGATAACAGGATGCAACATAGCAGCGGGAGCTAATTGAATATCACCAAATTTTTGACAAGCTTCGCACCCTTTATAATATCTGAAGCAATCATTAATCATGGTCGGCCAATAAAACCCAGCACGTCGTAATAACCATTTCATCTTGGGAGCCGACTGGTGAGTACCACAAATGCCTTCATGTACCTCTCCCATAGCAACTCTTGCTTGGTCCCCATCCAAGCACTTTAAAAGAACATCATCAACTGTTCGGCGATAAAGATCATCATCCCTCATAGTATATTTAAAATCCATACGCCGAACAGCCCTGTCCACCCTTTCACTCGGATTACGCAAGTAAGCAACAATGGGCTTCCTCCAGTTGGAATTGTCACCTGCACTAGATTTTTTGTTAATGACCGAATCAGTGGGTTCTGGTTTGGCCTCTTCTATACTGGTAAGACAAGACATCGGATTTTGAGAAATATGAAACATGCCATGATCAACATGGTATCCAGATGCTTGTTGTGCCAACTCATTTGCTTTCTAGTTGTCATGTCTAGATATATGTGCAATGCTAAAACAATCCAAAGTAGAGATTATATCTAGACATTTATCAAGATAAACATTAAGTGATTCGTCCAAACACTGAAAGACTTTGGATATTTGCTGTACCACTAGTAACGAATCACCATAAGCCTCAATATGTGTAACACCTATAGCAAGTAACATCTCTAGGCCGAATAACAATGCTTCATATTCGGCTTGATTGTTTGTGCAAAAATATTCTAAGCGGCATGAGGCTTCAAAAACAGCACCATGAGGAGATATATAAACAATACCAACACCTTGGCCATTGCTACAAACTGACCCATCAAAGTATAATATCCATGGTACTAATGAAATAAGGTTCATATCAATATCATGCTTGTCATTAATCCGATGTTCAACAATGAAATTAGCAACAATTTGGCCTTTCATGGATTTTAGAGATTCATAAGCCAAATCATATTCAATTAAAGCATAAGCCCACTTGCCAATTCTACCACTAAGAATTGGCCTATGCAACATGTATTTAATGACATCGGTTTGACAAGCTACTACACAAGAACTCGGCACTAAATAATGTCTCAGTTTTGTGCAAGCATAATATAAGCATAGACATAATTTCTCAATAAATGTATACCTTGTCTCTGCGTCCAATAAGCGGCGGCTCAAATAAGTGATAGCATGCTCTTTTCCTTCGGTCTCTTGAGTTAGAACAGCACCAATAACTCCTTCCTCTGCTGCAATGTAAAGTCTGAAGGGTTCCCTATGCTTGGGTGCTTTCATCACCGGAGGAGTGCACAAATAATTCTTGATCATATCAAATGCTTCTTGCTGTTTTGCCCCCCAAGTGAAATCAGCATCATCCTTTAACCGAAGGATAGGAGTAAATGCATCAACTTTCCCTGACAGATTAGCTATGAACCTTCTCAAATAATTGACCTTGCCAAGGAACTTTTGCATATCTCTTTTGCATGTTGGAGCCTCCACTTTCTGTATGGCCTCTATCTTTTTGGGATCAATCTCTATGCCATCTTCATGAATAATGAAACCCAAAAACTTACCAGCTGACACGCCGAATGCACACTTCAAAGGATTCATCTTTAGTCCATACTTTTTCATTCTTTCAAAAGCTAAACGCAAATCGGCCAAGTGAGATTCAAAAGCGTCCGATTTGACAACAATATCATCAATATAGACTTCAAGTATGACACCGAGTAAATCATGAAAAATCAAATTCATAGCCCTTTGATATGTGGCGCCAGCATTTTTTAATCCGAATGTCATCACTGTCCACTCGAATAAACCAAGAAAACCAGGGCAACGAAAAGCTGTCTTGTACATGTCCTCTTCGGCCATAAAAATTTGATTGTATCCGGCATTACCATCTAGAAAGCTAATAACCTTATGCCCAGAAGCATCATTAATAACCATATCGGCTATTGGCATAGGATAATCATCTTTGGGTGTAGCCCTATTCAAATCTCTGAAATCAATGCACACCCTCAACTTGCCGGATCCTTTCTTCTCCACTGGGACAATGTTAGAAATCCACTCGGCATACCTGCAAGGTCGAATGAAATTAGCTTCAAGCAGTCGACCGATCTCTTCCTTGATCCGGTCATATGTTTTCGGATTAAATTTTCTGGCCGACTGTTTATAAGGTCTAAAACCGGCCTTTATAGGCAACCGAGGCTCCACTATCTCTCGGCTTAACCCTGGCATCTCATGATATTCCCATGCAAAGCAACAAACATATTCTTTCAATAGCTCGATCAACTTAGCTTTACAATCGGCTTTCACATTTTTGTTTATAAATGCCGGTCGAGTGACTGAACCATCTCCAATATCTACCTCTTCTAATGGATCGGCCGACGTAAAACCTTGTCCAAGTTTATCCATGTCATCCAACTCCTCTATAGACTCATACATATTGTTCTCGCTGGACCGATATTTCACAAGACGTTTTTGTAACCACTCAGAGCTAGAATCCATTTAAACATATCATACCTTGGAGCCGATTGCATTCAGTCGGCTTTAAAGAGACGGGCACAAAACCATTCTTGGTTGCGCTGAGAAAATCAAACTCTGATAAGTCACGTCCCGTCAAGCAAGTAGCATTGGGATGTTGCCAATCCACCGACGCATCGGCCAAAGCAACACAGGCCGAGTTATCCGCATGAATGACTTCCACTTCATCATCAACCCACTGAATCAAAAACTGGTGCATAGTGGATGGCACGCACTGGTTTGCATGAACCCAATCACGGCCTAGTATGACGTTGTAGTTACCTTGCACCTCAGCGACAAAGAATGCAGTAGCCAAAGTTTTGCTTCCCACCGTGTAAGCTCCACATACATCACACCTTTGGCTTCAGTTTTCTCTTTGCCTTCAAATCCATTGAGCACCATGTTGGTCTTTATCAACTCTTCATCATGCAGCCCCAATTTCTTGAAGACCAAATACGGCATAAGATTACCACAGCACCACCATCAACAAGCATCCGAGTGAGCGGTGACCCATTGATATGACCTCTGAGATATAACGGTTTCAGATGCGTTACTGGGTCTTTTGGCTTCTTCGAATATCGCATTTTAGGGCCAAAATCCAGCTGAGCCACCTCCCCTTCCTCATCTACAGCACGAAACTCAGCGGGTAAGTAATACACCATATTGATATCCATACCTTCATGAACCGGCGTAGACTCATAGTCCAACATATCAGCCTCCTCGTCGAGTGTATCCACCGATTCTGAAATTTGTCCGAGTGAAGAGGAAGCAATAGGTAACATAGACGATGCAATGATTGAGTCGTCCTCTTTTGGTGGTGCAGGTGCTGCTGTGATAGGTGTAGAAGCCACTGCATCTTGTATTTGTTTGGGCCTCCACACTTGTTTTGTAGGTAACATAGGCCGAGTGTCATTGAACAACTTATCCCTTTGCTTCTCGGCCTCTTGTTCTGCCATCTCTTGACTCCTTAACCTCTGTAGTTTCCTCTTTTGTGTCTTTGTTAGCCCTGGAGGACACCACTTTGGCTGAGTGTATTTAGGATCTCTCGTTTTTACTTGGCTGGTGCTTGCTTCATGATCATTAGCCGAGTGCTTTGGCGCGATAGCAAGTATCGGCTCAGTCGGATTGCTAGGCCAATCGGCTGTTGTATGGCGAATGTTTCGGTGCCCAAGATAAGTGAGTCGGTATCGGTTTTTTCCTTGCCTTTGCTTGACTCAACTGTTGCAGCACCTGGTGACTTAACACGCCATTCTTGCTTGCCAACCCCTTTTTGATTAACTTGCACTAGCCGATTGACACCATTGTTCAAACGGCCTTGTGCGGGATAAGAAAGTCTCTCATGAACGGGCCTCCTTGGTTCTGCCCAACCCGGATGAAAAGTATAAGGGGCCATTGGGGGCTGCCACCATCCTCCATTGAAGCCTCCCACGTAGTATGGCACATAGGGGGGTGGCGGCATCCATGGTCCCGGCGCCCACGACCCATATGGCCTTGCATGATGCTGAAATTCTTCCTGAGGAGGTGACCTTGAGCGCTTCAAATTTGATGACCGGTTAGAGCTAGAACCGGCTGCATGATTGGCATACTTGGACAGCAACATATCAAAAGTTGGCTTGATTTTCTTGCGCTGCACTTTAGCTTCATTCGTCTTCCACTTGCCAACTTCTGGATCCTTGGGCTTGACAAATTTAACACGAGTATTTTCTTGCACTTGCGGTTGCCCCCCGAGTGTAGGATTCTTGATGGTGATTTTGATTATTTCCTTGCCACCGGGTTGCTTGTCAAGCACAACCTGTCTCCCCAAGACCTTGTTGCCCTCCTTGTCTTTCCTGGGCTCACCAACAATGACATTAGCTTTATTAGCAGATTCGGCAGCCTCTGGCCGAATGAGTAGCTTCTTCCCCTCCAACTCCATGGTATTCATTGGAAAAGGCTGTTTATCAACTTGCATCTCAGAAAAGTTCAATCGTCCGTCATTAATGGCCGATTGTATCTGTCGTCGAAAAACATTGCAATCGTTAGTAGCATGAGAAAAAGAATTATGATACTTGCAATAAGCGCGCCGTTTCAGCTCTTCAAACGGCGGTAAAGTGTGAGAAATCCTAATAATTTTAGCTTGCAGCAAAGCATCAAATATTTTATCACATTTGGCAATGTTAAAAGTAAACTTCATTCTTCATCACGATTCTTATGAATCGGTTTCAGATCATTGCAAGTAAAGGGTTTGGCTTTAGATGGCCAAACAAATTCAGTAGCATAAATATCACCCTCATCGTCCGAGTGATCACTATCATATTCCACCATGTTCATCTTTGGTCGATCAGCTTTATATCTATGCACTTCTTTGAGATCTTTGCTTCGGCTTTCCTGAGCCAAAGCCCTTTGTAAGACTTGGTTAATATTTAAGAACTCATAGCCTTCTAGCTTTTCTCTAATGGGAGTTCTCAAACCACTCAGCACTAGGTCTGCCAAGTCTCTCTCGGTTATCACCAAACTAAAACACCGGTTTTTTCGTTTCTCTAAATCTCTTGACATAATCGGAGACCGATTCGTCATGCTTCTGTTTAACCGATGTTAGATGTGACAACTTGAGTTCATTGTCGCCGCTATAAAAGTGATCATGAAATTTCTGCTCTAACTGCGACCAAACCCGAATGGAACCATGTGGTAAAGAAGAGAACCATGAAAATGCAGTACCAGTTAATGATAAAGGAAACAAACACACTTTCAATTCATTCAATGAACCTGCTTCACCTAGTTGTGCCAAGTATTGACTAACATGCTCCCATGTGGTTTTTGTGCCCTCTCCATTGAACTTAACAAAATCTGGAATCTTATATCCCGGAGGGCACTGGATGGCATCAAAGTACTCGGGGTACGGCTTTTGGTAAATCCGATTCCGAGGTAACTCAACTCCAAAATTCTCTCGAAGCATCTTAGCCATCTCCTCTCTAAGATTAGCTAGACCATCATCCATAGTGGACGATGCAACTTGTGGCAGCGGCATAGGAGGAGTAGGGCTACTAGCAGTAGGTATGAACTGTGGCATGTATGCCGAACTATAGTTCGGTAATGGCCGAGTGGTTGTAGTTGTAGGTAGGGTTTGGTTCGGCGTTGCCACCGAACTTGGCATGCTCATAATAGGATTAATAGGTGCAGTCACAATCTGATTTGTTTGAGTAGGATAATAAGTCATCGGCATGGGAGGCGCCGATGGGATAGGTAAAGCCAGATTAGGGTTTTGCACACTAGCAGCTACACCATCATTACCACTAGATGATTGAGATATATTTTTCTGAGCATTGGTATTTTCTATGAAAGTTTGATAGACTAGATTGTTACCATCAGCAATACGACTTTCAATCTCAGCCCACTGCTTAGGAGAAAAAGTAGTACTCACAGAGGGTTTGACCTGCTCGGCTTGAAGAGGAGGGAACTTGATTTCTTCAATCGGAGTGATGTTGCCTTGGCGATCTTTCTTGAATTTTGCAAGGAACTCCTGCAGGTCCTTCTCCTCACGTGCCTTCTTGTACTCCTCATAGACTTGGCGATGATTAGCTGATATCTCATCAAGACTGGGCTTAATGATGTTATCGGCGTCTACCTCAGATGGCTTGGGAAGATCGGACATGGTGGATGATGATGATTGATCTTCGTCCCCAGTGGAGTCGCCAAAAAGTGTGTTGACACACGAACACGTCACGTGTACCCTCGACGCCGGGGGTGATGCACCGCAGCTCACGTCGAAGGAGACCCGACCGACAGCGCGATACGCAAGACAGTCGACGGGCGCTTTTGCAGACCCGAAAACCCCACACCCCGGGAGGGACCCCGTCAGGGAGTGCGGCGGCTATGGGCTGCCCTAGGTCGATTCGCTCGCCCCTAGAGCCTCGGGATTCGCAGCTCTCAAACACGAAGAACAGCAAAGAACGAGATAGAAAAACGGTGGAGAGATAAAACGTAGATGAAAAAGTAGTATATTGATTTTTTCGATTGTGTGTTGTTCAATCGGCCGTCACCCCCAACATATATAAGAGGCGGCTGGACTTCCCGTACAAGCAAAGGATTTATCTAGGCTTTCCTTACAAGAAAATTACATCAATTCACGTCCTAGAATCCTAGTTCTGGTCCCACTCGGATTCAGCCTGAATCTGGTCCAATCTTCTGTCTTGCTCCTTGCGTGGGCTGTGGAATTTGCATATGACTTCCGATGGAGACGGTTCAAATATCAATTATGTGTGCTTCGACGAGGCCAACAATCCGTATGTTGATCACTTTTCCAAATAAGGCCATCTTGAATACTCCACGGGGTCATCTCTAATTTCGAGTCGGACTCGTTCATGTAGCTGACTGGACCGTCCGACTCTTGCAGCGTCTCTGCAGGTCGTATACTACATCGGATGATGATGACTCCAAAAGCAAAGTTGACCGTTTCGATGTTACAAACAACTCCTATGTTGAACACTTCTTCATCCGAAGCCACCTAGATAAGTATTTGAGCCCATCTTCAGCATCTGGTCGGATTGGCCTCGACAGTTTCTACTGTTCACGGCAGCAAGCTTTCCCGGCAAGGTTACTGTTCATGGCGGCAAGCTTTCCCCGGCAGGTTACTGTTCACGGCGGCAAGCTCTCCCCCGGCAAGGTTACTGTTCACGGCGGCAAGCTTTCCCCGGCAAGGTTACTGTTCACGGCGGCAAGCTTTCCCCGGCAAGGTTACTGTTCACGGCGGCAAGCTTTCCCCGGCAAGGTTTTTGAGGCAGTAAATGACCTCGGATGAAAATGTGTCCAAAAGCAAAGTTGACCGTTTTGACGAGACGAAAAACTTTCATGTTGTACGTTTTCCGATTCGAGGCCATCTTCTGGGCCAAAACACTCACGCATTACATCAGACACTTGCCAAGACATGTCTGGTCTTCTGCGTCATATTTCGCCTCTTGACAGGGCTGCATCCAGATAGCTCTAACTTTTGCATACGAACTCGGATTGAGATGATTTTTATATCAAAATCGACCGATTCGACGAGACGAAGACAATTCATGTAGAGAATTCCTTCATCCGAGATTGTACTGGAGGCGTACTTGACCAAAAAGCACTCAAAACACCTAAACATGACAATCTGAGTGTAGTTTTGGTCTTTGATATGATGCTGAATGATTATGGTCCAAACATCAAAGTTGTTCCACTCGGAAATGTGAAATTTCTCATTTAGAATATTTTGTCATTTGAGGCCATCTCCATTGCATTCTGCATTGTGCCAAAATCAGGTGTCAACACAAATTACTATTGGGAAATTGATAGAACTTCAAATACTCATGACGATATCCAGGCAATGATCATTACATAGGCATCACGTCCAAGATTAGTAGACCAACTCCTTCCTGCATCTACTACTATTACTCCACACATCGACCGCTATCCAGCATGCATCTAGTGTATTAAGTTCATGGAGAAATGGAGTAATGCAATAAGAACGATAACATGATGTAGACAAGATCTATCTATGTAGAGATAGACCCCATCGTTTTATCCTTATTAGCAACGATACATACGTGTCGGTTCCCCTTCTATCACTGGGATCAAGCACCGTAAGATCGAACCCACTACGAAGCACCTCTTCCCATTGCAAGATAAATAGATCAAGTTGGCCAAACAAAACCCAAATATCGGAGAAGAAATACGAGGCTATAAGCAATCATGCATAAAAGAGATCAAAGAAACTCAAATACTTTCATGGATATAAAAAGATAGATCTGATCATAAACTCAAAGTTCATCGATCCCAACAAACACACCGCAAAAGAGTTACATCATATGGATCTCCAAGAGACCGTTGTACTGAGAATTAAGAGAGAGAGAGAGAGAGAGAGAGAGGAAGCCATCTAGCTACTTACTACGGACCCGAAGGTCTAAAAAGAACTACTCTTGCATCATCGAAGAGGCACCAATGGAGGTGGTGAACCCTATCCGAGATGGTGTCTAGATTGGATCTGGTGGTTCTGGAATCTGCAGCAGCTGGATCAATATTTCATGGACTCCCCTAGGATTTTGGGAATATTGGGGGTATTTATAGAGCAAAGAGGCGGTCCGGGGCACCCGAGGTTGGCACAACCCACCAGGGCGCGCCTGGGCCTCTTGGCGCGCCCTGGTGAGTTGTGCTCCCCTCTGGGCACCCCCCAGGCGCAGCCAGGGCCCGTTGTGTTCCTTCTGGCCATAAAAATTCTCCGTAAATATTCGTGGCATTTGGACTCCGTTTGATATTGATTTTCTGTGATGTAAAAAACATGGAAAAAATAGCAACTGGCACTAAGTCAATAGGTTAGTACCAAAAAATGATATAAAATGACTATAAAATGATTATAAGACATCCAAGATTGATAATATAACATCATGGAACAATCAAAAATTATAGATACGTTGGAGACATATCAGTTGTATATAGTACGCGTCGAAGAGGTGGGAGGGGACTAGCATATATACTATACGTACGCGTCCGTGAACAAGTACACGCCACTCATTGTCGGGACTTTTCGGTTTCTGAGGCACGTGCCACATCAAAATTGTGTAATTGGCTATTCAAACATCACACAACACCTCTTTGGCCCCCATGCATGCACGCGGTGGTTAGTCTATATAGGACACTCACGTGTAACGCTTTCATCTATGGGCCCACGAGGCCATCGTCGATGCATGCATGCATCACTTTGACCTACATCGGGAGAGGTTAATTAATTTCACCATCGATGAGGATTCTTTTGGGTTGTACATATTATGGTAGGATCATATAGTATGCGTCCAAGAGGGGGAAGAGGACCGTCATATGTAGTACGCTTCATGAACCTCGCTCTGTGTGGGTGCATGGTTTACGGGTTTTTTAGGCATGTGGCACATCAAAGTTGTGCATTTTGGTTATTCAACATATATATGTTTGGCCCACATGCAAAGCGATGGTGGTTGTCCTCTCGCACCCACTTAAGCAGTTATCAGTGATATCGATGCTTTCCATCTGCCGGCCCGCTTGGTCCATCACTACTTTTTGCCTGACAACAAGAGAGGTTAATTTGACTTAGGAGGGGATTATTTTTTTGTTTGTAATACGGTATATATATATAGGTCATGCTCTGGGATGACATGCATGATATAGTTTGAGCAAACACACATGCATGTGTACGCATGAATCCCTCCCATATAGTTGAAGTGGCTAGTACAACGACACGTCATGAACCGATCTCGCTCTGTGTGGGGAGTGTACGATTTTCGACGCACGCGCCACATCAATGTTGTCAAATGCTATTCAAACATGCATGCACACATCACCTCCATACATATGCATGTAGTGGTTGCCTTCGAACAGTACACTCCCTCGCGTGGTTATCGGTGAAAAGCCTATGGACGTCCATGATCACCTTGACCGACAACAAGATAGGTTACCATGGAGGATTCTTCATTTGGTTTGTGTTATCGTAGTATAGGTCATGGTGAGATTCAAACCTAATTAAGTTTGAGCGCATATACTATGCATGCATGCATGAATCCCCATCGTTGGCTTGAAGTGTTGTGTAACATACATATGCATCATCAACCTAGCCATCACTCAGTGTGGGGATTTCTAGTTCGAAATCCCGGTGCCACATCAAAGTTGTTCCATTGTGTACTCAAAAAACACCTCTCCATACATATGTTTGGGCCACACGCATGCAGTGGTTGTCTTCGGGTACTAGCTACTTGCGTGATTATTGGCGAGCTAGCCCATCTCCGGGGTCGCATGGACGACCATCACTTTGACCAACAACAAGAGAGAGGTTGTACAACCAAGGTGGATTATTCTTGATCCATTTTACGATCCATCTTGGTGAGATATGCCTCTCTGACCCGCCAACTGAAAGTGTGTGGGGGGGGGGGCTGGTACTTCACACTTTGCTAGGTGAACCTCGGTTGGGGGGCATGCATTCATAGCTTAGGATTCCCTTCGTGCCAACATGAGGGGGCTGCTAGCTGCTTCGCACTCTGCTAGGTGAATGTCGGTTGGGGGAGGGGCATGCATTCATAGCTTAGGATTGCCTTCATGCCTACACAAGGGAGGGGGGCTACTAGCTACTTCGCACTTTCCTAGGTGAACCTCGGTTGGGGGGGAGGGGGCATGCATTCATAGCTTAGGATTCCCTTCGTGCTGACACGAGGGGGGTGGGGGCAAGCAATATTGTGCGCTTTGCGAGATAGGTGCCACATCGAAGTTGCATTTGGTATTTGAAAATCAAACCACCCTTTTCATACATAAATTTGGTCCACATGCAAGTCTGTTCGTGTTTTGACCCTCTCCTGCGTCATTTCTCGCCAAATTTATGAACACTAGACAAGTCGGATGATGCAACAGACATGGTTCACTCAAACTAACCGTATGCATTGGGCTCCATGAGGCTTCCCCTCTCAAAAATATCTACCCTCCTGCAGCTTTTTTCTGTTTGATAACACACGGTTATTGTGTTTCGACCGTGAGTGATGTTTCTTGTTCCCAATCCCACCTGCATCCCTTGAAAATATCTGCCCGCATCGAAGGTTTTTTGTTTCATAACACATGGTTGTTATCTCCGGACCGTGTGCGATGCACCATCATCAAAAATTTCAATAACCCCGGCATTTCACTCCCGCGTAGTAAAATTTCCAGTAACCACGTCATTTAATCAAACACACCCCCTGATGACCCACAAGTATAGGGGATCTATCGTAGTCCTTTCGATAAGTAAGAGTGTCGAACCCAACGAGGAGCAGAAGGAAATGATAAGCAGTTTTCAGTAAGGTATTATCTGCAAGCACTGAAATTATCGGTAACAGATGGTTTTGTGATAAGGTAATTTGTAACGGGTAACAAGTAGTAAAAGTAAATAAGGTGCAGCAAGATGGCCCAATCCTTTTTGTAGAAAAGGACAAGCCTGTACAAACTCTTATATAAAGGAAAGCACTCCCGAAGACACATGGGAATTATCGTCAAGCTAGTTTTCATCATGCTCATATGATTCGCGTTCGTTACTTTGATAATTTGATATGTGGGTGGAACGGTGCTTCGATACTTCCATTCCCTGGACAAGCATCCCACTTATGATTAACCCCTCTTGCAAGCATCTGCAACTACAAAATAAGTATTAAGGTAACCCTAACCATAGCATGAAACATATGGATCCAAATCAGCCCCTTATGAAGCAACACATAAACTAGGGTTTAAGCTTCTGTCACTCTAGCAACCCATCATCTACTTATTACTTGCCAATGCCTCCCTCTAGGCCCAAACAATGGTGAAGTGTCATGTAGTCGACGTTCACATGACACCACTAGAGGGATAACAACATACATCTCATCAAAATATCGAACGAATACCAAATTCACATGACTACTTATAGCAAGACTTCTCCCATGTCCTTAGGAACAAACGTAACTACTCACAAATCATATTTATGTTCATAACCAGAGGGGTATTAATATGCATAAAGGATCTGAACATATGATCTTCCACCAAGTAAACCAACTAGCATCAACTACAAGGAGTAATCAACACTACTAGCAACCTACAGGTACCAATCTGAGGTTTTGGGACAAAGATTGGATACAAGAGATGAACTAGGGTTTGAGATGAGATGGTGCTGGTGAAGATGTAGATGGAGATTGACCCCCTCCTGATGAGAGGATCGATGGTTGATATGTCTCCAACGTATCTATAATTTTTGATTATTCCATGCTATTATATATTCTATTTTGGATGTTTAATGGGCTTATTTATACACTTTCATATTATTTTTTGGACTAACCTATTAACCGGAGGCCCAGGCCAAGTTGCTGTTTTTTTGCCTATTTCAGTGTTTCGCAGAAAAAGAATATCAAACGGAGTCTAAATGGAATGAAACCTTCGGGAGCATGATTTTTGGAACAAACGTGATCCAGAGGACTTGGAGTAGACGTCAAGCAACCAACGAGGTGGCCACGAGGCAGGGGGGCGCGCCCTCCCCCCTGATTGGCCCCTCGTGGCTCCACCGATCTACTTCTTCCTCCTATATATACCTACGTACCCTGAAAACATCCAGGAGCACCACGAAACCCAATTTCCACCGCCGCAACCTTCTGTACCCAAGAGATCCCATCTTGGGGCCTTTTCTGGAGCTCTGCCGGAGGGGGCATTGATCATGGAGGGCCTCTACAACAACTCCATGGCCCCTCGGATGATGTGTGAGTAGTTTACCTCAGACCTTTGGGTCCATAGTTATTAGCTAGATGGCTTCTTATCTCTCTTTGGATCTCAATACAAAGTTCTCCTCGATTCTCTTGGAGATCTATTCGATGTAATCTTCTTTTGCGGTGTGTTTGTCGAGATCCGATGAATTATGGGTTTATGATCAAGATTATCTATGAACAATATTTCAATCTTCTCTAAATTATTTTATGTATGATTGGTTATCTTTGCAAGTCTCTTTGATTTATCAGTTTGTTTGGCCTACTAGATTGATCTTTCTTGCAATGGGAGAAGTGCTTAGATTTGTGTTCAATCTTGCGGTGCTCGATCTCAGTGACAGTAGGGGAAACGACACGTATTGTATTGTAGCCATCGAGGATAAAAATATGGGGTTTATATCATATTGCATGAGTTTATCCCTATACATCATGTCATCTTGCTTAAAGCGTTACTCTGTTCTTATGAACTTAATACTCTAGATGCATGCTGGATAGCGGTCGATGTGTGGAGTAATAGTAGTAGATGCAGGCAGGAGTCAGTCTACTTGTCACGGATGTGATGCCTATATACATGATCATACCAAGATATTCTCATAACTATGCTCAATTCTATCAATTGCTCGACAGTAATTTGTTCACCCACCGTAATACTTATGCTATCTTGAGAGAAGCCACTAGTGAAACCTATGGCCCCCAGGTCTATTTTCCATCATACAAGTTTCCAATCTATTTTATTTTGCAATCTTTACTTTTAGTCTATATCATAAAAATACCAAAAATATTTATCTTATTATTATTATCTCTATCAGATCTGACTCTTGCAAGTGGCCGTGAAGGGATTGGCAACCCCTTTATCGCGTTGGTTGCGAGGTTCTTATTTGTTTGTGTAGGTACGAGGTGACTCGGGCGTGGTCTCCTACTGGATTGATACCTTGGTTCTCAAAAACTGAGGGAAATACTTATGCTGCTTTGCTGCATCACCCTTTCCTCTTCAAGGGAAAACCAACGCATGCTCAAGAGGTAGCAAGAACAATTTCTGGCGCTGTTGCCGGGGAGATCTACGCACCAGTCAAGACATACCAAGTACCCATCACAAACTCTTATACCACGCATTACATTATTTGCCATTTGCCTCTCGTTTTCCTCTCCCCCACTTCACCTTTGCCATTTTATTCGCCCTTTTTTCCGTTCGCCTTCTTCCCGTATGTATCTTTCTTTGTGTTTCCATGTGCCTTCTATTTGCTTGCATCTTTGCTTGCTAAAAATCTATTGACATGGATCCACTTAAAGTGTTCTACTTGGATCATCTTCGATCCTTATGCGCTCGTGCTAAAACCCCAACTAGCCTAGTTGATGGGAAATCTTTAGATGAGCATGCTCATTTCGTGCGTCACCGTTAGGGATGGCAATGGGTCGGGTTTGGGGCGGGTGGAGCTGGTTAAAATCCAACCCATGACCCATCTTCCTACCCTCTGCCCATCCACCAAATTATCCATGGGCACAAGTTGTGCCCATGCCCAAACCCGCTGGATACCCACGTACCCATGGAGCTACATGGGCATAGAAAAGTCAACATGAATCCTTTCCAAAGATCAAATTAACTCATCATCATTCACTCACAAATGACAACATAAGCTACATGCATAATTAGGCAACAAGTAATATGATGAGTCCTTAAGTGTGACATACCAGAGGTTGATTCTGCAGCATATGGCTCATGGCACAAGTTGCATATTTCCTGCCATTTCCCATTGATTTGCTCTTTCTACTGTCACGACATATGGCCCCACATGTCATACGGGTATCCATTGGATATCCATGGAGCACCAACTATAACCATGCCCAACCCGACTGTTCGTGGGTATCCATATCCACGGACCCATGGGCAGAAATGTGCTCCATACCCTTGCCCAACCGGGTCGGGTATCCATGGGTATCCAGATCCATGGATAAAATTGCCATCCCTAGTCACCGTTTGTCTGAAAAAGGGATACTCTTATGGGATCAAATAAACGGATTGCTATGTTATGCTTGGAATCTTTGTGAATTTTGTGATCTAACTTGTTGCTCTAAGAACCCTAAAAAACACCTCCCCTACCTATGTGAGTTTAATGATAATGAAATCTTATCTTCTTATGCAAGGGTGTTTATAGTTACTACGATATCGAACAAATTGAAGAATTTGTTGCTTTTAAGGGTGCTTATGAAGTTGCTTCTTTGATTGAAAAGTATGATATTACTCTCTACGAATCTGAAAATTTTGACATACTTAAATATTTCCATGAAAACTATGCTCACAATGTCTATGTCAAAGAATTTATTAAAAAATGACCATTGCTTCAAAAGAAAATAATGATATGCATGAATCTATAGATAATTATGATTCCGATGATTTGATTGAAATATCCCTTGATGAACATGATGCTTGCTATTCTTGTGGCCATGATGCCAATATTTATGAAGATGAATTTGCTATAGTTCCTTATGTTAAACATGAGATCGTTGCAATTGCACCCATACTTGATAGTTTCTTTGATGAAAAGCATGATTGCAATGATGTTATTATAAATTCTCTTAATGTCAATTGTGTTAATGATATGCAAAACTTCAAGCTTGGGGATGCTAGTTTTTCTATGACTACTATTTGTTGCAATGATCATGATTGGGGTGATTCTTCTTTTGATCTTGAAAATTTATTTAAACCCCATGATGAATATGAGATTGATAATACTGTTTGCAATAATATTGAAAGTGGGTTTGGAAGAGTGTCAACTCTAGATCCCACATATTTGGAGAATGTTCAGTCTTATGAAGTTTTTGATAAAAGTGGGTTTGGAAGAGTGTCAACCCTATATCCCACATATTTGGAGAATGTTCAATCCTATGAGTTTTTTGATAAAAGTGGGTTTGGAGAGGTCATGACTTTAGTTAATGTTAATCCCACTATTTTGGAAGAGTGTCAACTTTGCATACATGTGGATCGTGTTAAGAATAAGTTTTGTGATAGCTATATTGTTGGATTTTCTTATGATCCTACATGTAATTATTATGATAGAGTAAAATATGGTTGTAGAAATTTTTATGTTACTAAATTACCTCTCGTTATGTTGAGATGCTATTGTTTCTTTCTGCTTCCTTGCATATGCTAGTTTTTGATTGGCTTGACAATTTGTGTGCCTATAAGATGCCTATGCATAGGAAGTTTGTTAGACTTAGATGTGTTTGTCACGTGTTTTATGATGCTCTCTTTGTGCTTCAATTCTTGTCTTTCATGTCAGCATCGTTGAAATCTTATGCCTAGCTAGGGGCGTTAAACGATAGCGCTTGTTGGGAGGCAACCCAATTTTATTTTTATTCCTTGCTTTTTGTTCCTGTTTAGTAATAAATAATTCATCTAGCCTCTGTTTTGGTTGTGTTTTTTGTGTTTAATTAGTGTTTGTGCCAAGTAGAACCGTTGGGAAGACTTGGGGGAAGTCTTTTTGTTCTTGCTGCAAAAAATAGAAACTTTAGTGCTCACGAGAATTGCTGCCATTTTTTACTGGAGAGTGCTATTTAGTTAATTCTTTTTGCAGATGATTAATAGATAAATTACTCACGTCCATCAATTTGTTTACGAATTTATGGGGTTCCATAAGTATTCTAAACCTACAGATTACTACAGACTGTTCAGTTTTTGACAGATTCTGCTTTTTATGAGTTGTTTGCTTATTTTGATGAATCTATGGATAGTAATAGAGTTTATCAACCATATAAAAGTTGGAATAAATTAGTTTTAACACCAATATAAATAAGTAATGAGTTCATTACAGTACCTTGAAGTTGTTCTTTGTTTTCTTTTACTAACGGAGCTCACGAAGATTTTCTTTTAAGTTTCACTTGTGAAGTTTTCAAGTTTTGGGTAAAGATTTGATGGATTATGGAACAAGGAGTGACAAGAGCCTAATCTTGGGGATTCCCAAGGTAAAATCCAAGGACAACAAAAAGCCTAAGCTTGGGGATGCCCCGGAAGGCATCCCCTTGTTCGTCTTCGTCCATCGGTAACTTTACTTGGAGCTATATTTTTATTCACCACATGATATGTGTTTTGCTTGGAGCGTCTTGTATGATTTGAGTCTTTGCTTTTTAGTTTACCACAATCATCCTTGCTGTACACACATTTTGGGAGATACACACATGAATTGGAATTTATTAGAATACTTTATGTGCTTCACTTATATCTTTTGAGTTGGATAATTTTTGTTCTAGTGCTTCGCTTATATCTTTTAGAGCATGGCGGTGGTTCTATTTTATAGAAATAATTGATCTCTCATGCTTCACTTATATCATTTTGAGAGTCCTTTAGAATATCATGGTAATTCACTTTGGTTATAAATTTTAAATGCTAAGAGAAGTTGGATGTTTGATAGATTATTTTGAGATATAAAGGTGGTAATATTAGAGGTATGCTAGTTGAGTAATTGTGAAATTGATGAATACTTGTGTTGAAGTTGGCAAGTCCCATAGCATGCACGTATGGTAAACGTTATGTGACAAATTTGAAGCATGGGATGCTCTTTCATTTCTTTCCTTATGAGTGGCGGTCGGGGACGAGCGATGGTCTTTTCCTACCAATCTATCCCCCTAGCACTACAAAAAAAGAAACATCCGTGACATTTTGGGCCGAACGAATTTTTTTTCTGTCATACATATGACACTTCTAACTCCGCCTATGTTGTCTCAACATAGCCGGTCCCAAGCCCGAGTAAAGGAGGAGGGTTGTGATAGGCTTGGCGAGCCAACGTAAAAACTCAGCCACTCTTATGGAGATGAAACCCAAAAGATTTTCGTTGGGGCATAACCCTCTCAACGACGCGCTACATTGGAACCCGGGTGTGGTGGAAAATGGGCAAGGGTCGGGCCATCACCCCCAAGGTGGCGCGCTGTATCTTGATCAGGATATGGTGGCAAGTGAGCGAGGATCGGGTCATCGCATCCTTAGTGGCGCTCTACATCGGCGCCCGGATGTAGTGGAAAATGGGCAAGGGTCTTCGCATTTGACTCGACGAGTGCGAAGGGTAAGGAAGATAGCCGAGCCTAGGAGGATTCGCTTAGGTAGCTGGAACATAGGGTCTCTGACAGGGAAGCTTCGGGAGCTAGTTGATGCAGCGGTGAGGAGAGGTGTTGATATCCTTTGCGTCCAAGAAACCAAATGGAGAGGACAGAAGGCGAAGGAGGTGGATGATACCGGCTTCAAGCTGTGGTACACAGGGACGGCTACAAACAGAAATGGCGTAGGCATCTTGATCAACAAGAGCCTCAAGTATGGAGTGGTAGACGTCAAGAGACGTGGGGACCGGATTATCCTGGTCAAGCTGGTAGTTGAGGACTTGGTTCTCAATGTTATCAGCGCGTATGCCCCATAAGTAGGCCACAATGAGAACACCAAGAGGGAGTTCTGGGAAGGCCTGGAAGACATGGTTAGGAGTGTATCGATTGGTGAGAAGCTCTTCATAGGAGCAGACCTCAATGGCCACGTGGGTACATCTAACATAGGTTTTGAAGGGGCGCACGGGGCTTTGGCTATGGCATCAGGAATCAAGAAGGAGAAGATGTCTTAAGCTTTTCTATAGCCTACAACATGATTGTAGCTAACACCCTCTTTAGAAAGAGAGAATCACATCTGGTGAATTTTAGTAGTGGCCAACACTCTAGCCAGATTGATTTCATCCTCTCGAGAATAGAAGATAGGCGTGTGTGCCTCGACTGTAAGGTGATACCTGGAGAGAGTGTTGTACCCCAGCATAAGCTGGTGGTTGCTGACTTCCGCTTTAGGATTCGTGTCCAGCGGGATAAGCATGCCAAAGTCGCTAGAACGAAGTGGTGGAAGCTCAAGGGGGAGGTAGCTCTAGCGTTCAAGGAGAGGGTCATTAAGGAGGGCCCTTGGGAGGAAGGAGGAGATGCGTACAATGTGTGGACGAAGATGGCGACTTGCATTCGTAAGGTGGCCTCGGAGGAACTTGGAGTGTCCATGGGAAGGAGAAGTGAAGATAAGGATACCTAGTGGTGGAATGATGATGTCCAGAAGGCGATTAAAGAGAAGAAAGATTTCTTCAAATGCCTATACCTGGATAGGAGTGCAGACAACATAGAGAAGTATAAGATGGCGAAGAAGGCTGCAAAGCGAGCTGTTGGTGAAGCAAGGGGTCGAGCATATGAGGACCTCTACCAATGGTTAGGCACGAAGGAAGGTGAAAGGGACATCTATAAGATGGCCAAGATCCGAGAGAGGAAGACGAGGGATATTGGCCAAGTCAAATGCATCAAGGACGGAGCAGGCCAACTCTTGGTGAAGGACGAGGAGATTAAGCATAGATGGCGGGAGTACTTCGACAAGCTGTTCAATCGGGAGAATGAGAGTTCTACCATTGAACTGGACGACTCCTTTGATGAGACCAACATGCGTTTTGTGCGGTGAATCCAGGAGTCTGAGGTCAAGGAGGCTTTAAAAAGGATGAAAGGAGGCAAGGCGATGGGCCCTGATTGTATCCCCATTGAGGTGTGGAAAGGTCTCGGGGACATAGCGATAGTATGGCTAACCAAGCTTTTCAACCTCATTTTTCGGGCAAACAAGATGCCAAAAGAATGGAGATGGAGTATATTAGTACCAATCTTCAAGAACAAGGGGGATGTTCAGAGTTGTACTAATTACCGTGGAATTAAGCTGATGAGCCATACAATGAAGCTATGGGAGAGAGTCATTGAGCACCGCTTAAGAAGAATGACAAGCGTGACCAAAAATCAGTTTGGTTTCATGCCTGGGAGGTCGACCATGGAAGCCATTTTCTTGGTACGACAACTTATGGAGAGATATAGGGAGCAAAAGAAGGACTTGCATATGGTGTTCATTAACTTGGAGAAGGCCTATGATAAGATACCGCGGAATGTCATGTGGTGCGCCTTGGAGAAACACAAAGTCCCAGCAAAGTACATTGCCCTCATCAAGGACATGTACGATAATGTTGTGACAAGTGTTCGTACAAGTGATGTCGACACTGATGACTTCCCGATTAAGATGGGACTGCATCAGGGGCCAGCTTTGAGCCCTTATCTTTTTGCATTGGTGATGGATGAGGTCACAAGGGATATACAAGGAGATATCCCATGGTGTATGCTCTTTGCGGATGATGTGGTGCTAGTTGACGATAGTCGGACGGAGGTCAATAGGAAGTTAGAGTTATGGAGACAAACCTTGGAATCGAAAGGGTTTAGGCTTAGTAGAACTAAAACCGAGTACATGATGTGCGGTTTCAGTACTACTAGGTGTGAGGAGGAGGTTAGCCTTGATGGCCAGGTGGTACCTCAGAAGGACACCTTTCGGTATTTGGGGTCAATGCTGCAGGAGGATGGGGGTATTGATGAAGATGTGAACCATCAAATCAAAGCCGGATGGATGAAGTGGCGCCAAGCTTCTGGCATTCTCTGTGACAAGAGAGTGCCACAAAAGCTAAAAGGCAAGTTCTACAGGACGGCGGTTCGACCTGCAATGTTGTATGGCGCTGAGTGTTGGCCGACTAAACGGCGACATGTTCAATAGTTAGGTGTGGCGGAGATGCGTATGTTGAGATGGATGTGTGGCCACACGAGGAAGGATCGAGTCCGGAATGATGATATACGAGATAGAGTTGGGGTAGCACCAATTGAAGAGAAGCTTGTCCAACATCGTCTGAGATGGTTTGGGCATATTCAGCGCAGGCCTCCAGAAGCTCCGGTGCATAGTGGACGGCTAAAGCGTGCGGAGAATGTCAAGAGAGGGCGGGGTAGACCGAATTTGACATGGGAGGAGTCCGTTAAGAGAGACCTGAAGGATTGGAGTATCACCAAAGAGCTAGCTATGGACAGGGGTGCGTGGAAGATTGCTATCCATGTGCCAGAGCCATGAGTTGGTTGCGAGATCTTATGGGTTTCACCTCTAGCCTACCCCAACTTGTTTGGGACTAAAGGCTTTGTTGTTGTTGTTGTTGATACATATGACACTTCTATGATGATAATTGTGACAAAACCCGGTATCATCATAGATGTGGTGGGCTCCTACTTTTCTGACAAAAAATCATGACAGAAAATGGGCTTTTCGTCCTGGGCGGGCCGGAGACGCAGCTGCATGACATTCTTTGGGCCGTCCATGACGGAAAAACCGTGGTAGAAGCGAGGGGGAGGAAAATTTCGGGGAGTTCCCGGTTACGGTGGGAGGTCGGGGGCCGAGCGATGCGCGCTTCTCTCATACACATACGCGCGTATGTGCGAGGCGTTGGCTCTAACTGAACCCGAGTGAGGCGCTGGGCTCTAACTGAACCCGAGCGATTGCACTGCATGGCTGTTAACTAAACCCGATCGAGCGATTCCTTCGCTACTGCTGCTAACTGAAGCCGATCGATGCTGCCTCTGGATGAACAGTGAGCGTTGGGGGGGGCTTGGATGAACAGTTCCCGATGGGGGTGGATGAATAGGACCCCGTGGTGTTGCCTCTGGGTGAACAGGACCCCGATCGATCGAGCCGGTTGGGGCTGGATGAACAAGACCCCGTGGAGGGCTGGATGAACAGGACCACCCCATGGAGGGAAGGATGAACAGTAGACGGTGGAGGGCAGGATGAACAGTAGCCCCGTGGAGGGGTGATTGAATAGGAGCCCGTGGAGAGGGCTGGTTGAACAGTAGCCGGTGGAGTAGCACGCGGTGGAGGCTGGATGAACAGGAGCCCGTGGATGAACAGTCGCAGGTGGAGGCTGGAGGAGGTCAACGGTGGATGAACAGTAGCTCGTGGAGGCTGGAGGGGGTCGACGGTGGAGATGAACAGTATCCCATGGAGTCCCATTTTGCGGTACGCCACACCCCTCCCGATGAACAGGATCCCCATTTCGACCGTAGCGCTCCAACACAAGTCCGTTTCGTCCGTTTTGCGGTACGCCACACCCCTCCCGATCAACAGGACCCCCGTTTCGACCGTAGGAGGTCCGTTTCCTCCGTTTTGTGGTACGCCAGACCCCTCCCGATGAACAGGATCCCGTTTCGAACGTGGCCGGTCGAACACAAGGCCGTTTCCTCCGTTCTACGGTACGCCAGGCCTCGTTTCCATCGCCTGTTCCGTCCAAGCCCTCCCGATGAACATGACACATTCCATTGCCTCCCCATGAACACGACGCATTCCATTGCCTCCCCATGAACACGACGCATTCTGTTGCCTCCCCATGAACACGACGAAGACGTTGTTTCTCCGTTCCGACCCAGCCATGTACACGAGCCCTGGCCATACGTATGCGCGAGTAGGCATTCGAGACCCCGCCCGTATGTACACATACGTGGCCGTATTTTCTTTCTTGCACCCTGTCCGCCTCTACTACAACACGTGCACGCCTCTACATCCACCAGTATATATGTACGTACACATTCGCGACCAGAATGGCAACGCTACGTATGCTTCGACCAGGTGGGTCCCGACTGTCAGGCACTTCCTTGCGTGCGAAGATGTAGCTGGTGGGTCCCAACAGTCAGGGGGGCGAATTACAGTGGCCCGTCCGGTGGGTCCCCGCTGTCAGGTGGAGGAATAATTATTTTGCACGTAATAAGGAGGCACTTCCTTGCTGCGGCCGTGGACCCAGCTGTCAGCCTCTCCACGTACAGTCCATGTCCGATGGAAGCCGTTCCTTCACCACGTTGACCATGCCGTGCGGAGAGCACCAGGGCGGTGGACGACGGCGAGGCCTAGGAAGGGGACGACGCGGAGCCAGGGAAGACGCGACAGTGGATGCCGACGCGTAGAGGAGTATGAGGGTTCACTGGTTCGCTGTGTTGTGAGGCTGCCGTCGCCGCAGAATAACAGGGGGTGTGGGTGAGTAGAGGGATGGCCTGGCCAGCAGTGGGAGTAGTAGGGGGCGGTGAGGCCTCCGCCGCATCGCAGCCGGCCACGGGAGGCAGGAGCACAAGGCACGACCGGTGCTGGTTTGGGCGGCTGGAGCAAGAAGACCAGCGGTTGAAGACGCACTACGGCCGTTGGATGGACATCGTATGGTCACTAGAGCTAGAATCGTGCATATTGACTAAGTTGACAAAGCCCTCCGTCCCCGTCAACTTAGTAGGCCCACAAGTTAGCCTGCCACTATACTGGGTCCCAGCTAATAGGGGGGGTATTCATTTTTCTTTGTGCATAATAAGAAGGCACTTCCTTGCATGCGAAGATATAGCTGGTGGGTTCGAGCTGTCAGCAGCGGTAACGTTTTTTTCATGAAATACAGAGGCCCTTTCGGTGGGTCCCTGATGTCAGGTGGAGGAATCATTATTTTGCGCGTAATAAGGATGCATTTCCTTGCGTGCGGCCGTGGACCCAGCTGTCGGCCTCTCCACATAAAGTCCAGTTCAGATGCATGTCGGTCGTTGACCACGTTGACTAGGCCGCGCCGAGAGCACCAGGGCGGTGGACGACGGCGAGGCATAGGAAGGGAACGAAACGGAGGCAGGGAAGACTCGGCAGTTGTTTCCCACGCAGAGGGGAGTACGACTGTACGAGGGTTTACTGGTTCGTCTGACGTCGCCGGAGAATAACAGCAGGTGTGGGTGAGTAGAGGGATGGCTAGGCCAGCGATGGGCGTACGGTTGGGCGGTGAGGCCTGCGCGGCAGCAGAGCCGGCCGCGGGGAGGAAGGAGCAGGCAGTCCCGCCGGCGCCTGTTTGAGCGGCTGGAGCAGGAAGAGATGAGATTGAAGAAGCACGATGGCCGTTGGATGGCCATCCAACAGTCACTGCTTGTGCGTCAATCTTTTTTGAGGAAAGCCTCAAATCTGTGGAAAACAGCATACAGCCCATCTGCCATTATTTCTAATAATTTACAGCCCATTTGCTAATTATTATGGTTTTTTTGGAGCCCATATTCTTTTTGTTAGCATTACAGCCCATATTGTGGCTATGGTTAAAAAATTATACGAAATTTTGCATATTTCGGTGCGGTCTGAACTGTTTTTAATCCCGAAATATTGACTCACATTCAAACTGATTTTAAAAATAAATGTATATTAATATAAAATCCAACAAATTCTCCACGCCTAAAAATTAATGTAATTTCAAATCTCAAAATGAAAAAAAGATATTTGAAACTAATTGCCGGTTTGATGTGTTTTAGAAATGTACAGCCCATTTCTCATTACTGATGGGCCATTTTCTAGGCCAGCCGAATGAAAGCTCTCCTCGTCTTGAAAGATTTGCAGCCCAACAGGCCTGACAAAGCGACTTACTTGGAAAATCACAAAAAAACTGGGCTGTGGCCGTGGACCCAGCTGTCAGCCTCTCCACATACAATACTCTTCCGATGGAATGTCGTTGACCACGTTGACCACGCCGCGCCGAGAGCACCAAGGCGGTGGACGATGGCGAGGCCTAGGAAGGGGACGACGCGGAGCCGGGGAAGACGCGGCAGTGGATGCCCACACGGAGAGGAGTACGAGGGTTCATTGGTTCGGCTGCGGTGTGAGGCTGCCGTCGCTGCAGGGCTTGGCTAGCGGTGGGAGTAGTAGGGGGCGATGAGGCCTCATCGGCAGCATAGCCGGCCACTGGAGCCAGGAGCAGGCGGTCTCCCCGGTGCTGGTTTGGGCGGCTGGTGCAAGAAGAGCAACGATTGAAGAAGCAGCAGGATCGTTCGATTCAAATCCAATGGTTACTGCTGCTAGAATCGTTTGTTGACTAAGTTGACAACCCCTGCGTACGCGTCAACTTAGTAGGCCCACAGGTCAGCCTCCCAACTGGTGCGCCCCAGATGTTAGTGGGAGGAATCATTTTTTCGCGTAATAAGGAGGCACCTGATTGCGTGTGGCCAGGCCAGCGGAGGGAGTAGGGTGGGTCGGGGAAGCCTGTGCGGCATCACAGCGGGCCACAAGAGGAGGGAGCAGGCAGTCCCGTCGGCGCTAGTTTAGGCCGCTGGAGCAGGAAGATCAGAGATTGAAGAAGCACGTCGGCCGTTGGATGGACATCCAACACTAACTGCTGCTAGAATCGTGTGTTCACTGACAAAGCCTTGCGTAAACAAGTCAGCCTCGAAATCTGTGGCGTGTACAGCCCATTTGCTATTATTTTTATATTTTTTACTCATTTTCTAATTCATATGGAATTTATTGCAGCCCGTTTTCCATTTTTAGAATTGCTGGCTATTTTCTGGTCAGTACCAGGGTAAACAAATTAACTAAATATGTGGGAAATTTTGAAAGTTCACAAATTTTTGCTGGGGAACGAAATATTCTTAATCCAAAAATTCGTAGCCATACTAAAACAAATTTAAAAATAAATTAGTACTATGTCATGTTAAATCCAGTGAAATACGTATAAGATATCAGTGAAGAACAAAAACAAAAAAAAGAAACTTATATCCCATTTGCTATAATTTTTTTGGAATTTTCAACCCCTTTTGATATTATTTTTAACAGACATTGACCATACTCTTAAGCCAGGCTGGAATGCATCCCTCCTCGTCTAGAAAGATTTGCATCCCAGTAATTCGGAGAAAACAAATAGGCCTAGCTTGGGTATTCTTCAAAAAGAAATACTAGGCTACCTATTTTCCCAAAGAAGTGGTGCATGAGCATTTAGCTTTATTTATTTACTTATTTATGTTTAGGGGACCATGAGCATGTACCTGGGTCATATTCATGTGAGAGCCTCCCTTCCAATTAATTATGGGATTCTCTATTGGGCCTTCATCAATGGGCTTCTTGTTATCAACACGTGGAAAATGTGTTCCGAGTTTCAAAAAATGTGTTTCGTACGATAAATAGTATGCGCTACGTATGGTACGGGGCACTAAAGGATCGAACCATGCAACGACTTCCAAAACATTGTGTTTGTCACTCTAACAACACATTTATTCAACCAACAGACGAAATATACTACTAATTGTACATTGAAAACAGCAGCAGCAGCAACCAGGGCTGGGGGTGCAACAGAAGCAGTAAGCAGGCCAGAAGAGTGAAGACACAGCTCTCTCTTCCAAACCAAACATCAGCCATCATTACAAAAGGGCTACCAAAAAAGAACAAGTGTATGCATTAAACTAAATAAAGATCCTACTACGTGTAACGCCCTCGATGCGGCTATATCTCCCACGTGTCGAAGCACAACTTAGAGGCATAACCGCATTGAAAGCAATGTCGCAAGTGAGGAAATCTTCACACAACCCATGTAATACATAAGGGAAAGAGATACATAGTTATCGCCACTTCACACAATTACATGAATAAAGCATTACATCAACCAGATACAAACAAGGTCCGACTACGGAACCAAAATAAAAGAAGACTACCCCAAAAGCTACACAGATCCCCGATCGATCAACTGGGCTCCACTACTGATCAACTAGAACGAAACAACAAAGGACAAGATCTTCATTGGGCTCCTCCTTGAGCTTGGTTGCATCACCTGCTCGGTAACATCGACACCTGCAAACTGGTTTTGGAAGTATCTGTGAGTCACGGGGACTCAGCAATCTCGCACCCTCGCGATCAAGACTATTTAAGCTTATAGGAAGGGTAACATGTATGAGGTGGAGTTGCAGCAAGTGACTAGCATATATGGTGGCTAACATACGCAAATGGGAGCGAGAAGAGAAGGCAAAGCACGGCGATAAAACTATGATCAAGAAGTGATCCTAGAACAACCTACCTCAAGCATAACTCCAACACCGTGTTCACTTCCCGGACCCCGCCGAGAAGAGACCATCACGGTTACACACGCAGTTGATGTATTTTAATTAAGGTCAACTTCAGGTTTTCTACAACCGGACATTAACAAATTCCCATCTGCCCATAACCGCGGGCACGGCTTTCGAAAGTTCAAATCCCTGCAGGGGTGTCCCAACTTAGCCCATCACAAGCTCTCACGGTCAACGAAGGATATTCCTTCTATCGGGAAGACCCGATCAGGCTCGGAATCCCGGTTACAAGACATTTCGACAATGGTAAAACAAGACCAGCAAAGCCACCCAGATGTGCCGACAAATCCCGATAGGAGCTGCACATATCTCGTTCTCAGGGCACACCGGATGAGCAAGACGTCAGGTAAGCCAGCCCAGAGTTTCCCCTGGTAGCCTCGGACATCGCTCAGTTGGACCAACACTTAGAGAAGCACTGGCCCAGGGGGGTTAAATAAAGATGACCCTTGAGCCGGCCGACTCAAGGGAAAGAAAAGGCTAGGTGGCAAATGGTAAAACCAAAGTTGGGCCTTGCTGGAGGAGTTTTATTCAAGGTGAACTGTCAAGGGGTTCTCATTATAACCCAACCGCGTGAGGAACGCAAAATCCGGGAACGTAACACCGATATGACGAAAACTAGGGCGGCAAGAGTGGAACAGAACACCAGGCATAAGGCCGAGCCTTCCACCCTTTACCAAGTATATAGATGCATTAATTAAATAAGAGATATTGTGATATCCCAACAAGTAAACATGTTCCAATAAGGAACAACATCTCCATGTTCCAACAAGGAGCAAACTTCAATCTTCACCTGCAACTAACAACGCTATAAGAGGGGCTGAGCAAAGCGGTAACATAGCCAAACAACGGTTTGCTAGGACAAGGTAGGTTAGAGGCTTGGTTCAACAATATGGGAGGCACGATAAGCAAGTGGTAGGTATCGCAGCATAGGCATAGCAAAAGAGCGAGCAACTAGCAAGCAAAGATAGAAGTGATTTCGAGGGTATGGTCATCTTGCCTGAAATCCCACAAGGAAGAAGAACGAGTCCATGAAGAAGACAAACGGACGTAGTCGAACGGGTCCTCAAAAACGCAACGTTAACGGAACTAACGCAAAGAAGCAACACCGGAAAAGACGCAAACAACAAGGTAAACAACCAACACATAAGCATGGCACGATGCACAACCAACTATGATGCATGTCTGGTTTAAATATGCATGACATGGCAAAGTGCAACAACCAAAACTACAAATTAAGTGGAGCTCAATATGCAACGGGTTGCATATTGATGGAACACCACATCCATTATTTAGTTCTCTCTCGGTTATGTATCCACCAATATTAAATGTTGGTTAACATGGCAAGAGGTGAGGCATAACAAAACTACACCATCTAGACAATTTAAATGGGACCGGATATAACAAATAACAAATCCGGTGAATCCCCATATGCATTTAGCAAATTAAAGCAAAACACAATTTAAACCATCTTAATGTTGTTAACATGATGCAGATGACATGTTCAAGTTTTAGGCCATATTTATGAGAATGTTGATAAGAGCATATTAAGGAGCATTTGACACCGTGGTGGAAAGAAAAGGGGTGCCACGGCAACGATAACGAAAAAGGTGCCACTGCAACGTTCCGGTTCCGGTAACTCGATTGAGGTACCGATGCAAAGGAGAAGTGTGCGGATGCGTGCAAAAGATGGTGGGGTGATCCCGGATTCCGTGTTCCCACGGGTCGACGACGGCAAAGGAGGAGGACCGAGCAAGTGACAACTCGGACACGGTGCAGACGACGGGTGCATCTCATACAACACATGGAAACATTCTCGAACGGTCGTCTAGGGGTTATACCTTCGAAGCGTGCGTTATCGGAGGGGGTTCAAGGTCAAAGCGGTGTAGGGGAAGTAGATGTTCTCGGGAACGTTCGGTAGTGGAAGTAAGGGTACATGACGACAGTAGAGTTACTCGTGATCTTGGCAGTGGTAGTCGTTCACGTTCTTAGTTGCACAATTTTACGTAGATGTTCATGTCATCGGTGTCGTGGTACTTGGGGTCTTTGGACTTTCCGGTCCCGTTCTTGTGACGGTAGTTGTACATGGTCCATGAGACATCGATCGTTCGGGGTCCGACTTGCGGGTCTTGCCGACATGAGTGGTACTTGGCGTTTTGTGTAGACGAACTTGGCGCATCCGAAGGTATTTGGTGAATCCCCGTTGTCGTGCATGGGTCGTAGAGGAAGTGTTTTGGTCTGTTCTAGTACGAGCATCCATATGGTCTTGCCGATGGTGTACTTGACGAGCACCATGGAGGCGGTCTTGGCATGCAACGAGCAACGATGTGCGGTGTTGGACTCAGGAGGGCCATGGCGTGGTGCAGACAGGAGGAGGGGGCATCTGCCCGTTCGCGCGCGAGGAAGGAGCACAAGCAGCGGAGGGGAAGAAGGCACTACAGCCACCCAGATGCAGAGACGATGCGTGAAGGCTGGAGGCCGGGGACGGCGGACGAAGCAGCAGCGAACAGGATCCGGCGACACGGCTCTGGCTGCTCGATGCAGGGGCGCGCCAGGGACCGGTGCAGGGGCGCGCCAGGGGAGGCTCGGTCGTCGCCGGCGGCCTGGAGGGGATTGGGCACTGGGACTCTAGGAAGATGGACTCTGGAAGATGAACATGGTGTGAGGCAGCGACCTGCGAGGTCGCCGGCGCGGCCACCGGCGCGGGAGCCATGGCGGGGAGGCAACGAGGATCCGGGCAAGGGCATCGACAGTAGAGGCGCAGTGGAGGTCGCAGGGGAAGGAGAGGCCGACGCAGGCTCCTGCGTGTGGTGTCGAACGAGAGGAGGAAGGAGATCGGGAAGAGGAGGTTGGCGGCGCTGGGAGATCGAAGAAAGAGGAGGGGGATCGAGCCAGTCTTCCTGGCACGATGCGTGCATTGTGCGGCGGCGTACAGGAACGAGAGGGAGAGATGGGGATCGAGTGGAGGGGATCGGGGTAGCTAGGGTTATGGAGCTGGTGGGGCAGCTGGGCCTTAGAGGCCAGTGCTGGGGTGGGCCTAGGGAGGCCCAAGTGGGCTGCGGCTGGCTTGAGGTGTAGCTGGGCCTAAATGGCCTGTTGGGCACCCTCTCTCCCACTCAAAAGAGAAAAAAACAGAGATAAGGAAGAAAAGAAAGAGAGGATAGGGGACGAAGTTGGACGCACGGATAGTTTTCCCGGACTCACAAAAATATGTTAGGAGCGAGAAAATTAGGAAAGACCAAGATTGAAAGAATAAATTCAAATGTATTTGAATTTAATTCAACTCGTTTGAAAGGAGTATGGATCCAAAGTTTCCAAAAATGTAGAACATATAGGAAGAGCCTCGATAAAACGATAAAAGAAAAATGAGGACAAGTCGGAGACCAAGAATTGAGATAACCAAGGCATTGGGATTTATTTGCAAGTGTGTCAACGGTTAATTCCAAAAGAATGGAATATTTATTATAGCCCCCTAATATTGGGAGGATATGTTATAAAGAGAAATCACCACGTGAATTCCCTCGGTTTAAATGAATCAAAAATCCATGCCATTTATTTAGTTGAGGTGCAAAAGATTTATGAGATGATAGCATGATGACATGATGCAAAGGACAAATAAAAGGGTAGGCACAAAAAACACATGGCGAAACCCGGAACATAAGGAAGTCTTCTCGAGCATCGGTCTCGGGGCGTTACAACACTCCACCACTACGAGAGGATCTCGTCCCGAGATCTAGGATGGCACCGGAGGGAAAAGGAAGAGGAAGAGAACCAGTAAAACTAAGTTGCTTCTCTGACAAACTAGTGAAACCACGAACCTTGAGAGGTTAAACCATTTAGAGAAAAGAATACAACGGAGAGGAACAAAGTTGAAAACACTTCGTTAGAAAAGAGGGACAAGGAAGAACAACTTTGGGCAGCACTCCGATTGAAAAGAGATGCAAGACTTTATAAGATGAAAAGAACTAGAAGAGAAGACACAACACTCCGGTTAGATGGATAAGCACAGGAAAGAACATGATCTTTGATGAAACGAGATGATGGTTGAAGGAAGCAATAGCAAAATGCCTCTGGAATGAAAGAATAGAAGTTGGATCGTCGGAACACAAGAACGGAGAAGAAAATGGCACCTCCTGCCACAAAAGAGCTAGAAAAGGCATACTTAGGAGAATTGGGCTTATGGAATACATCTCAAATTATGAGGTGACAACCTGCCACTCACGGGTGAAAGAATTGGATTGATATGAACAAGGAGATGAGAAAAAACTTATTTCACCGGGAGGATAAAAGAACTTGAGTCATTTATAAGCACCATAATTAGCAAACAATCCTTAGGGAAAGTTTTAGATGAAATATAACCCAAGATAACTTCAAAGAAGAGATTGATGGATTTAAGATATCTCATTCTTGATAACTTGTGAATCATGAAACACGACAGAAAATTATCAAGAATGACATAATACCACCTCTAATGATATGGTAGAAAGAAATGCACTCCGGATTGCAAGATGAACAAATGCTTGAGCTCCTTAAAAAGAATCTCAATGACAACTTGGAGAAGGAATTAAATCCTTTATGAAACATCATATAGAGCCTCCATGAAGAACTCCGGTAAATGAAAGGATGATCAAACGAAATGAAAGATAAGTTGAAAATACAAGGTGAATCCTTGTAAAGATTAGATGAATCTTTGCGACGAGATAAAGTGGAAACTTGGAACACCAGAAAAGAAAAGATGAAACAAGTGAAACCGAGAATTTGAAGAGCCTCCGGAATAAGGAATTGAATTTACTCAATGAAACAAGAATAAGAATTACATTATGCTTATCCTTCATCAATTAAGTTGATGACAAACAATGGATTTGGCACACTACTTATTCTCGTAGAAAGGATTAAGATAGATATAGCACAAAGTTGAGAAGGTCTTCGACGAACCACCGGTAGGATTGAAACCACGAATGAATTGATACGGAAGAGAAATCTTGAGCAAACCACCGTAAGAATTAAGCATGAACGAAGAGAAGATAAAGAACACACCGGGAAGAATTAACAAATGAACGAAGATGCTTGAGAAAATTTAGATACATGAGAACGAAAGGATCACGAACTGATTAGAGATCACTTGATGCACCGGTAAGATTGCAGAATGACAACTGAAAGCTGAGAATGAATACACCTGAATTGATGGACTCCGGATAACAAATTGAGAAGACTCTTGAATTTGCTCCGGATAGTTGAAAAGAATTCTCACAATCCAAAAACAACTATGAGAGCATGGCAACAAGCTAGAATCACGAATCTTGAAGAGAATGGAGCAAGATATGGAGGAAAATTCTTCTTCGGTCTTCAAGTGTTATGAAAGACGATGAGAGACACCACCATGACTTATTGAGGCACTCCGGAAGAAACAAAAGCGAAGAGGTTGAGCCAACTATGAAAAGAATTTGAAAGATCTTGGAGAAATACATATGACTGATGATGAATCATTCTTACGTCAAACTTGGAAAAGAATTACAGAATAACTCCGGAAAGATTAGAAGAGTCAGGTAAGATCCTGAGAAAAGACCTATGGGTTAGGGCCCACTCAAAAGAAACACCGTTGAAATGATTTAAAAGAGAGGATTGCACCGGTTGAATTAAATGGCTTGAATGAGATAACATCCTTGAAAGCTCTTGAACGACTGCAGAGTGGAAACATGAATCTTCGAGATATCTTGAGCACTCCGGAACAATTGAATAGCGAGAAATGAATATGATGAGCACCGGTATGAGAAGACATTTGAAGCAAGGAAAAAAATATGATCAACACAGAAAGACTAGAATTGAAACTAGCGGAGAAGAAAAGAATTAAGGATGATGAGCTTGAGGCTCCGTTAAAATCTTCATGAGAATCACCGGATAAGAACATTAACGGAAAAGGGAATGGAGAGGCTTCCCATCAATAAAACGATACTTGAATAAGAAATCTGAGTCCTTGAAGAAACAAGGGTGGGAGGGTGGGAAAAACAAAGGCAACTTGGGATGGATGAAACCAACAACGTTGAGAGCTTAGGTTGAATCTAGCGGATGTTGAAAATGGACGGATCCGCTTGAAGAGAAGCACACTGGTTGAAAAGAAATTGAGATGACAAACTCGATGATCGAGAAGGATTAGTATTCACATCGGAGTATGAGGACACCGTTTGGGAAAGGGTATGGAATCAACATTTGACTTCGAAGCAACTCGAATACCACATCTCAAAACAAAACAAGGAATGGCTTGCAGAATAAGCCGGAACAAATATATGATAGAGATTTCGTCCGAAGTTTTCGTGGTGGGGCCTACACGGGCTCGATCATACAGCACCATCATGTACAAGGCAGTGCACATGACATATGAAGCGTCCCTGAGTCGGCATAGCCAAGGAATCTTTAAGACAAAACAAGACCACTGTAAAACCAACCGTGGATAGGCGGACCACTAGACGTCGAACCCCAATCTCATATCATACATCTGTCGAAAAGATATCCTAAGAGCTACATGAATTCCCACTTATAAACTCCCGAAATTTTTCGGTTATGCAATCAGGTGTTGGGGATACAGGGGAAGCATAATATCTCACCCAAAACTAGCAAATCCTACATCCAGCTGTATCCATCCTTCAACACATAACCAAGAAACCTTCGGAAATCATATACTTCAACCTTCGAAAAGCATCCGTTATACGAGTTATGGCAATACTCCTGAACTCCCGCCCCAGTACTGGGTGGCGTCGAGGTTATCTCACCAACAACTGCATAAAAGAGATTTTCGATGTCGGAGACACTAAACTCAGGTATTCCAGAACCGCAACGATAAAATTGTGACGACAACACCTCGGAGCTCAACTCCCCGGGACACTGCCACAACCTCTATGTCGGGGATGCTGGTTCCACCAACACCTATGGGGACAGGGCCCCTTTCGGTTCGGCGGGGGGCGGAGGTCGCACAAAGAGCGGATCGAGGCGGTACGCGCGAGCGGTTTTTACCCAGCTTCGGGCCGCACGGATGCGTAAAACCCTACTGCTGCTTGTTTGTGTGTATTGAATTCTTGCTCAGGAGCGACGGACGCTGCCAGACTGAGCGTGAGAGTGTTCCTGGTGTTGAATGAGCCGAACTAGCCGAACTAGCTGAACCCCTTCTACGTTGCGCCTGGGCCTCCTTTTATACTCTCAAGGGGTCACCGACAGGGGGCAACGTAGACAAGAAGGGTAAAAATGGAAAAGGATGCGGTAGGTGCAGCTACCGCTACTGTGGATACATCGCACCCTACCTAACTCTGACGGCAGGGGACAAGAGCATTAAATGCCTGTCTGAGTTGCTTAAACAGTGCAAAAAGTGACTGTTAGGAGCGCCACCATTTGCCACAATGGCCTTCTCTTCATCTCCGCTTGCCACCTCGCACCCCTAGCTGCACAGCCTCCTGCCACGTGTGCTTGGGAGAGTCCTAGAGCGACACGTTAGCAGGTGTGCTGGAGCGCAGGCACGAAGTGGGGGTTTCCCGCGGCAAGCTCCTTGCCGCGGTCGTTGTCTTGTCGTGTTTGGGAGCTTGTCGCTCACCGGGCCTTGCCGGGCCGCAGGACGCGTCGCGGCAAGCTTCCTTCGTATGCCTTGAGTGGCCTTCCCGGCAAGCTCCTCTTGCCGGGGTCTTGTCTCTTCCCGGCAAGCTCCTCTTGTCGGGGCCTGGGTTGGCCTTCCCGGCAAGCTCCTCTTGCCGGGGCCTTGGTTTGAGTACTTTGCTCTTGAATGGTCTTCAAGGGAGCCACGGAGGGTCTTGGCGGTCACCCGGCAAGCCTTGCCGCGGGATGCTGCGACTGCCCGTGCACAAGTTCGGGGTACTAGGGTACCCCTACTCTAGTACACCGATAGGAGCCCCTGGGCCTGGGCCATACACGGTGCCGAGCGCTGTTGGGCCAGGCCCAAAACAGTGCACGGGCACGCGCGGCCTAGGTCACGCCGCATATCTCTCCGCTCCCACCGCGCACGCCCAGAATGGCACGCGTCAAACGCGGCGTCGTGGGAGAGATCGTGGGAGGTTGTTTATTTGGAAGGCCGAAACGTCCGCCCCGTCCCTCTTTATAAGCAGAGGAAACAGGGGCATCTCCTCCATCTTCGTCATTCGCTGTTACAATCTCAGAAACCTCCGCCGCCCTCCTCCGCTTCCAAAGTCGAAAGAGAGCAGCGCTCCGCTCCCGTCGCCGCCGCCACTACCAGCGCCGTCGATCTCCCCCCACCGCCTTCGCCATGGCTCCGAAGCCCGGAAAGGGGAAGGCCACGAAAGCTGTGAAGTCGACCGAAGCGCAGCGGCTTGAGGTGCTGCGGAAAGAGCGGGCCACCTTCCTCCCCGAGCTCTCCGCAAAGGATCTGAGGGAGTGGTATTATCTCTTCTGGTCGACGGAGACGCGGGCGCATCCGCGCATGAAGGTACTCTCCGCCGTCGCCTCGCAAGCATCTCCAGTTGGCGGATATCCTTTCTTTGCTGTGTTCTTCTATTGCAGGCTCTGCCCGCCATTCTCTGATTTCTTCTTCTTCTTTGGTCGTCAGACCCACCCTCCATGGATCCGATGGAGACCGAGGCGGGCGGCGAGGAGGACGTGCGCGGCAATACTGATGATGCCGCGGCCACCGAAGAAGGAGCCGGCGCTGACGTGCCCGCCGGCGAAGAGGCCGCCAAGACTGCTGCTGAAGAAGCTGGCGGGGGATCTGGCGATCGCACTGACGGCCCTGAGGCCGCAGGAGCGCCAGGCGCTGCACCGACCGCCGATCCCTCCGCCGCTGCCGCAGCGTCAGGTTCCGAGGAGCCCCAGCCCGGCGCCTATCTGAAGGCTGGCGAGGGCATCTTCATCAAGCTCCCCTGGGCATCGAGCTCCAGGGCGCCAATGGAAGGAGAAGCTCTGGATGGGGAGGTGCTTGCCTCCGCCGGGTTGTCGATCGTCGACGCGTCGGGAAGCAGCAGTGAAGAGCCCGAGGAGGAGCGGCTGCTGCGGAGGCTGCTGGCGCTCTACCGCGCCCGTCAAGTCAAGTTGGAGTCCCGGGAAGCGCTTGCCGCGAGGGCGAGCGTGGACATAGAGAAGCGTGCGGAGGAGCTCCGGGGTCTTCGCCAAGAAACTCTCCGGGCCTTGGCGGAGGAGCGGGAGCATCTTGCTGAGGAGCGGAAGGCCTTCCTCCTCGAGAAGGCCGAAGCTGAGGAGCAGCAGCGGCTCACCGGCGAGAAGCTGTACGTGCGAGAAGGCGAGCTGACTTAGCGGAAAGTGAACCTCGACAGCCACGAAGAGGAGCTTGCCGCGCGCGAGCGGGCACTTGGCGGGATGCTCCAAGAGGCAAAGGATATGGCTGCGGCTGCCGAGGCCGCCAAGAAAGAATTGGAGGCAAAGGTGGCGCAGCTAGAAACTGATCTGAAGGTTGGTGGCGAAGAGCTTGCCGCCCTCAAGCTAGAGCGTGAGAAGGATGCCCTTGCCCACGGTGAGCTGCAGGGCCGACTCGCCGAGAGGGGCAAGGAATTGAGCGCCGCCAAGGATTCCAACGCTGATCTGACGCTGAAGCTGGCCACCTTGACGGAGACGTTGGACAGCGCCAGGAAACGGGAGGCAGACTTGAAGAAGGACATCGAGGCCAACGAGGCGCTGCTAGCGAGGGCCGCCGAAACCCAGAATGTTCTCAGAGATACTGTGGAGCTCTGGACGGAGGGCCTCGTGGACATTGCTGCAGTTATCGAAGAGGAGCTGGTGCAATTGGGGGTGGAAGGCTTCGGGTACTCCTCCGACGAGAACCTCCAACCCAGCGCCAAGCTCACTCTATTCTTCAAGGGCGTGGTGGCGGCGCTCCAGCAACTTCGGGAACGGATCCCAAAGCAGTTGGCCGACGAGTCACGCTCGATTTGTGCCGGAGTTCTGGAGAAGGTGCTAGTGAAGGTGGCCTTCCGCAATCCGGGCCTCAACCTCACCAACGTCCTCAAGAAGCTGCCGGCGGACGCTGATCTTGACGCACTTAAGGCCCTCGTCGCACCCATTGTGGACAGGGTGAACGAGGTCAAAAGGGTTGACGGCGGTCGCATAGATTAGGCCGTCCATTTTCTTCTTTTCTTGTCGCTGCCAGTCATGCCATGGGAACACTTTATTAGAGGCGCGACAAGTTATTTTTGTAATATAACTCTATCTTAGGCAAAAAATTGCTGTGTTACTTCCTTTACTCGACTCTTGGCTTTGTATGGTTCCGCCCTACGCTTTCTAGGGAAACTTGCCGGCGCAGGTACCCTTGCCGTGAGCGCCGAGTGCGGAACTTCAGCAGCCTGCTGGCGGGGTCGCTATCGACAAGCAACTTTGTCGCGACTAGTTGCAGCTCACTTAAGTTGTTGAGCGGACTCGAAACAACGTAAGGGCGCTAGCGGCTCACTTAAGTTGCTGAGCGGACTCGAAGCAAAGTAAGGGCGCTAGCAGCTCACTTAAGTTGTTGAGCGGACTCGAAACAAAGTAAAGGCGCAACTAGCTACGAGTTGGTTCCTCCGCGCACAGGTTTTCCATACAAAGCACGGTCGTTCAAGGAAAATAACTCAAAAACTTAAAAAACTGATTGCTCAAGCTTTAGCAACTTAGCTTTTTTGTCGTCTGCTTCCCGGCAAGAAGAAACTTTCTTGAACGGCCTGGTCCACACCATTATCTTCTCCTCCCCCCCCCTCCCCGGTAAACCTTGTGGGCGAGGGAACCTTCCTTCTTTTGAGAAAGAAACAGAGAAATAAAGTAATGATATGGAGCCTTGGGCTCGTTATTGCTTACCGGGGTCTAGTGCTGCACAAAGTGTCAGATAACATATGCGAAAAAGGATTATAGCATAAAAAACTGACAAGATGTGCGGGGCACATGAGCTTTACTGGTGCACGGGGTCTGCGCCCGGCTTTGTACAAAGGATTACATGCAACAGCGGCAAGACTTGTACAAAAGGTGGTTGCCGGAAAAGCTTCCGGCAACCGCGCCTTACGGGTAAAACTTACGAAGATGTTCAATGTTCCAGGAGTTGCTCACCGGAATGCCATCTTCGGTCTCAAGGCGGACAGCGCTGGGCCTAGTGACTCGTTTCACCCGATAAGGGCCTTCCCACTTCGGCGTCAACTTGTTGGAATTCTTGGCGGACTGAACACGCCGAAGAACAAGGTCGCCTTCCTCGAAGCTCCTGGCTTTAACTTTGCGGCTATGGTAGCGACGCAAAGCTTGCTGGTAGCGAGCGGCTCGCACAGCAGCCTGGAGACGGTCTTCCTCAAGGAGCAGCGCGTCATCTTGTCGCAGCTGCTCTTGCTCGAGCTCATCATAAGCGAGCACTCGAGGTGACCCGTAAACGAGTTCCGTGGGGAGAACTGCCTCTGCTCCATAGACTAGAGCAAAGGGTGTCTGGCCAGTGGCTCGATTTGGCGTCGTCCTGATCGACCAAAGAACCACCGACAGCTCCTCGATCCAGTTTCTTCCGCACTTGTGCAGCCTGTCGAAAGTTCTGGTCTTGAGGCCTCGCAGCACTTCAGCATTTGCCCTCTCCGCTTGACCGTTGCTTCTCGGGTGAGCAACAGAAGCGAAGCAGACCTTGGCACCAAGATCTTGGACATACTGCATGAAGGTGCGGCTCGTAAATTGCGTGCCGTTGTCGGTGATGATCCTGTTAGGAACCTCGAAACGGCAAACAATCGACCTGAAGAACTTGATTGCTGACTGTGCTGTCACCTTCCTCACTGGTTCCACTTCCGGCCACTTTGTGAACTTGTCGATTGCAACGTACAAGAACTCAAAGCCCCCGACAGCTCGGGGGAAGGGGCCGAGGATGTTGAGCCCCCAGACCGAAAATGGCCAGGATAAAGGGATCGTCTAGAGAGCTTGAGCTGGCTGGTGTATCTGCTTGGAATGGAACTCACGCTTCACACTTGGTTACTTGTGCAGTTGCATCCTGGAGGGCTGTCGGCCAGAAGAAGCCTTGTCGGAATGCTTTGCCGACAAGCGCTCTTGCGCCAATGTGGTGACCACATATGCCTCCATGTATCTCTGCCAACAGTTGTTGTCCATCTTCCCGGCGAATGCACTTCAATTTCACACCGTTGAGTCTTATTCTATACAGTGTGTTGTCGACAAACTTGTACATACTTGACTGTCGGGCTACTCTTTCAGCTTCTTCTTGCTCTTCGAGAAGCTCTCCTGTCTGAAGGAAATGGACAATCTGCTGCGCCCATGCTGGAGCTTGTGGCTCGACAACAAGGACTAAAGGCGTATCTGTTGCTGCGGGAACATCCGCTTCTACGCAAGAACCTGTGGCTCTGCCGGAGCGTGATATTCCCTGGCAAGCTTGCCGGAGCAAAACTTGTCGGGAGCGTCTACTTCAACGGAACAAACCAAGAGGTTCGCCGGAGCAGACTGCTCCTCAGCACTCTTGGCGTCAATCTTGGGGACCTTCTTGGCGGCGGCTTCGGGAAGCTCTGCCGGAAAGTAGTCACCAGAAACCAACTTCCTCTTCTTATTCTGCCCAGTTGATGGTGTCACGGATGGTTGAGTCAGCTTGAGCACAAAGATCCCTGGTTCCACAGGTAACTTTAGTGCAGCGCACTTTGGCAGGCCATCAGCAATGTCGTTCTGAGCTCGCGGAACGTGTTCCATTTGCAGGCCGTCAAAGTGTGCTTCTAGCTTCCTCACTTCATCAACATAAGCTTCCATCAATGGACTCTGGTAGTTCTTGTTCACTTGGCGGACGACAAGTTGCGAGTCACCCCTTACAATGAGTTTCTTGATCCCAAGGTCGGCTGCGATTCTGAGGCCGGCAAGCAAACCCTCATACTCTGCAGTATTGTTCGTTGCTTGCTCCTTGGGAAAGTGCATCTGGACTACGTACTTGAGGTGCTCTCCGGTGGGTGCGATAAGCAGCACGCCAGCACCGGCGCCTTGCAGCGAGAAGGCACCATCAAAGTACATCAGCCACTCTTTGCTTGTCTCCTTGACGGGGATGCTCGTCTCTGGAATTTCTTCATCAGGAGTTGGCGTCCACTCTGCTATGAACTCTGCCAATGCCCTGCTTTGGATCGTTGCAGTGCTCTCAAACTTGAGGCCAAAGCTTGACAGTTCCAATGCCCACTCGACAATCCTGCCTGTTGCTTCTGGATTCTGCAGTATCCTCTTCAGCGGAAAGCGAGTGACAACTGTGATCTCGTGTGCCTGGAAGTAATGGCGCAGCTTTCTCGAGGCCATGAGAAGGCCGAAAAGCAATTTTTGCACACCAGAGTACCTCGACCTAGCCCCCTGGAGAAGGGAGCTGACAAAGTAAACTGGGCGCTGCACCATCTTCTTCTGCACCTCCTTGCACATCTGCGCAGATTCAAATTTGTCGGGACCAGAGCTTATCGGAGAAGCCCCCTGCTTGTCGCTGGATTCACTTGCCGCGGTTGCTGGCTCATCGTCCGCCTCCCTCTCCGCTACTAACGCAGCACTAACCACTTGATTGGTTGCCGCTAGGTACAGCAGCAACTTCTCTTGCGGCTTAGGTGCGACAAGTATTGGAGTGGAGGACAGGTACCTCTTCAAGTCCTGCAGCGCGGCCTCCGCTTCCGGAGTCCATTTCATTGGACCTGCCTTTTTCAATATTTTGAAAAACGGCAGGGCGCGCTCAGCAGACTTAGAGATAAACCTGCTGAGAGCAGCCACGCAACCGGCAAGCCTTCGCACATCCTTGACGCGCTTCGGTGCTTCAATCTGCTCGATGGCCTTGATCTTGTCGGGGTTGGCTTCAATTCCCCGCTGAGACACAAAGAACCCGAGAAGCTTGCCGGAAGGGACTCCAAACACGCACTTCTCGGGATTGAGCTTGAGGTTGATCTTGCGCAGATTTGCAAAAGTTTCATCTAAATCTTGGATCAGGGTAGCCTTGTCCTTGCTCTTGACCACTATATCATCCATGTAGGCTTCCACATTTCTGTGTATCTGCGTCTCAAAAGCGACATGGACTACCCTTGCAAATGTTGAACCAACATTCTTCAACCCAAAGGGCATCCGTATAAAACAGTATGTGCCGCAAGGGGTGATAAATGCGGTTTTTTCCTCATCTTCTTCTGCCATGAAGATCTGATGGTATCCTGAGTATGCATCAAGAAATGAAAGCAAATCACATCCAGCTGTGGAGTCAAGAATCTGGTCAATGCGTGGCAAGGGAAATGGATCTTTGGGACAAGCTTTGTTGACATCAGTGAAGTCTATACAAAGCCTCCATTTCCCGTTCGCCTTGCGCACGACTACAGGATTGGCCAACCACGTGGGATGGAGCACTCCTCTGACAAGGCCTGCTGCTTCCAATTTCCTGATCTCTTCTGCAATGAACTCTTGGCGCTCCACCGCTTGCTTCCTGACTCTCTGCTTGACGGGCCGCGCATGAGGACGGACAGCAAGGTGGTGCTCGATTACTTTCCTGGGAACACCGGGGATATCAGACGGTTGCCATGCAAACACGTCGACATTCGCCCGCAGGAAAGCAACGAGCACGCTTTCCTATTTGGGGTCAAGCGTGGCACTGATGGTGAAGGTACCACCAGTGCCGTCCTTCTTGGCGGGCACCTTCTTGGTCTCGGGTGGAGCTGCCATCGTCTTCTTGCACTTGCCGGTGGAGCTCAATGGTGCGTCCTCGACGGTAGCGCAGCACTCCGAAGAGGTGCGCTTGCCGGAGTGGGCATCAGAGCTCTTGCCGGACTTTGTCTTCTTCTTCCCCCCGGGAGCTTCAGCGGCAAGTATGTTGTGATCAGCTGCGGTTGCTGCTTCCCGGTAGATTTTGTCGGCGCAGATAAGGGCATCCTTCTTGTCGCCGGGGACAGAGATGACACTTATCGGGCCTGGCATCTTGAGGATGTTGTATGCATAGTGAGAGGCTGCCATAAACTTGGCGAGCGCTGGACGGCCAAGGATCCCATTGTAGGGCAATGGAAAATCGGCAACGTCAAATGTGACCCTCTCAGTTCTGAAATTCATCTCGCTACCAAATGTGACCGGCAGCGTGATCTTTCCCTTCGGCTTGCTTCTTCCCGGGCTGATTCCTTGGAATGTGCCGGCCTCCTCGAGCTCGCTGTCAGGGATCTGGAGTTTCTGAAGGACCTCGGAGGAGATCAGATTCAAGCCGGCCCCGCCGTCAACTAGTATCTTCGTGACCTGGAGGTTGCGGATAGTTGGTGAAACCAACATCGGCAAGCACCCGACCGCAGTTACGCGATCAGGGTGATCCTCAATGTCGAAGATGATAGGCGTGCTGGACCATTTCAGAGGCTTGCGTGGCTCTAAGGATGGCTCTGCTGCATTCACTTCCCGCATCCACTGCTTGAGTTGGCGGTGCAAAGTATGCAGAGAAGCACCACCGTCAACGCATAGGACCTCTGTGGCTTTCTGAAATTCCTGCTCGTCGGCCTCGTCATCATCCATGTCTTCATCATCGTCGTCATCTTCATCCTTGTCACGGCCGCGGGGAGGTCTGTCTCCTTGCCGCTGCTTGGCCTTGCCGCGGCGTCCTCCTCGGCCGAGACATTTCTTGTCGGATCCACCAGCACCTTCCCGGGCCTTCTCCTTGTCGCGCCGCTCGTACTCAGCTTTCTGTAGCTCAACGAGCTGCTCAACCTTCTTGCAATTCTGGAGATCATGACCCCTGGTGTGATGGATCTTACAATACTGTTTGCCAGAGCTGTCCTGCTTGTCGGCGGCCGCCACAGGCTGGGCCTCCTTGTCGGAGCCACCAGCTTTAGCTTCCTTGGCGCCACCTCCATTGCCGGTCTGCTCGACAGCTAGCACTTCCTTGCCCTTCCTCCTTCTGTTGTTCCGCCGCCGGCCTTTCCTTGTCGGGGCGGCATCCTCACTGTCAGATCGTCCTGCTCTTGTATCCTCTCCGGGGAGCCTCCTCCCCTCTTTAGCGCGTGCACACTTGTCGGCCAGGGCATAAAGCTCACTGACGTCTCTGATCTTGCACATCGCCATCTCCTCCCTCATCCTTCGGTTTCGCACGTTCTGATGGAACGCGCTAATGATCGCGGCGGGGTGGACGTCTGGGATGTTGTGTTGTACACGGCTGAATCTCTGAATGTACTTGCGCAGTGGCTCTCCTTCCTTCTGGGTGAGCAGATGAAGATCGCTTTCTTGGCCATGTGGTTTGTGGCCGCCTGTAAAGGCGCCGACAAACTGATGGCACAGATCAGCCCAGGAGGATATGGAGTTGTCCGGCAAGTGCATGAGCCAGGATCTGACATTGGGCTTGAGTACCAGCGGGAAGTAGTTGGCAAGGATCTTGTCGTCCCGTCCCCCGGCAACCTGCACCGCGATGGTGTAGATGCTGAGAAACTCCGACGGATGCGTCTTGCCGTCGTACTTCTCTGGTACATCTGGTTTGAAATTCTTTGTGCTGGGCCACTGGACTTGCCGCAGCTCATGGGTGAATGCAGGACAACCTACCGCGTACGGCAGATCGCCTGGTTCCCCTGGCGCATGCATGTCAACAGAGGGCCCAGCGCGCTTGTCGGATTGACGTCGCGCTTCTCTTTGGCGCTCGATGCGGGTTCGAGCGTCTTCTTGTTGTCGTTCATGGAGAACTTGGCGCTGGTCGCGACGAGCTCGTGGGTCCGACGACACGGTGGAGCCGCTGTCGGGGTGGACCCGGCGGGTCGGCGACTTTGGCCTTCGTAGTGGAGAGTGCATGGAAGTCGCACCTCCCCCGGTCTTGTTGCCATGGCTCGCGTCCGGCTGTCTTGCCGCGGCAGCGAGGCGCTTGGTTGCCACGCAGTGTCGCTGTTGGCGAAGCCGATGAGGCTCTGGATAGCGGCCCTCCATTCGTCGGTCTTGTCCGCCGTCGGAGGATAATCCAGGAGTAGCTGGGCCCGCGCCAAGGCTTCCACCGGCGTGGTGGGCGGCAGCGGTGAACGGTGCGAGGAGCGGGACATGCTCGGACTCCTAACCAAGTTAGAAGGAGCAGTGTTCCGTCCAGGCGACCGCACCTCACTGCGGCCAGCCTGCTGGCGTGCATGTTGGTCTTGAACGCCACGCGAACCACCAGCTTGTTCTTGGGCCAGCGGACGTATGGTGCTGCGAACGCTATGACGCTGCTGGTCCCGCGCCTCCTGAGATGGGCGCGGTGGGCGTGTGGACGCCGAGGTCTGCGCGGCCTTGTCCTTGGACTTGGCAGCGCTGTGGGCACCCTCGTCGATGTCCATTCTTCCGCCGGCGTCCACTCCACCGTCCGCCTGCTCCGGAGGCGGTGGAAGCGACGCAGACGGGGCTGTTGCCCCCGGAGCCTTCTTCTTCGGTGGCATGTCGGTGAAGACGATGAAGATTTAGCTCGCGTGCACGCCGGATCGGGTTCGCACGATCTCGACGCCCCCCTACCTGGCGCGCCAGAGATGTCGGGGATGGTGATTCCACCAACACCTATGGGGACAGGGCCCCTTTCGGTTCGGCGGGGGGCGGAGGTCGCACAAAGAGCGGATCGAGGCGATACACGCGAGCGGTTTTTACCCAGCTTCGGGCCGCACGGATGCGTAAAACCCTACTGCTGCTTGTTGTGTGTATTGAATTCTTGCTCAGGAGCGACGGACGCTGCCAGACTGAGCGTGAGAGTGTTCCTGGTGTTGAATGAGCCGAACTGGCCGAACTAGCTGAACCCCTTCTACGTTGCGCCTGGGCCTCCTTTTATACTCTCAAGGGGTCACCGACAGGGGGCAACGTAGACAAGAAGGGTAAAAATGGAAAAGGATGCGGTAGGTGCAGCTACCGCTACTGTGGATACAGTGCACCCTACCTAACTCTGACGGCAGGGGACAAGGGCATTAAATGCCTGTTTGAGTTGCTTAAACAGTGTAAAAAGTGACCGTTAGGAGCACCACCGTTTGCCACGATGGCCTTCTCTTCATCTCCGCTTGCCACCTCGCACCCCTAGCTGCACAGCCTCCTGCCACGTGTGCTTGGGAGAGTCCTAGAGCGACACGTTAGCAGGTGTGCTGGAGCGCAGACACGAAGTGGGGGTTTCCCGCGGCAAGCTCCTTGCCGCGGTCATCGTCTTGTCGTGTTTGGGAGCTTGTCGCTCACCGGGCCTTGCCGGGCCGCAGGACGCGTCACGGCAAGCTTCCTTGGTATGCCTTGAGTGGCCTTCCCGGCAAGCTCCTCTTGCCGGGGTCTTGTCTCTTCCTGGCAAGCTCCTCTTGCCGGGGCCTGGGTTGGCATTCCCGGCAAGGTCCTCTTGTCGGGGTCTTGTCTCTTCCCGGCAAGCTCCTCTTGCCGGGGCCTGGGTTGGCCTTCCCGGCAAGCTCCTCTTGCCGGGGCCTTGGTTTGAGTACTTTGTTCTTGAATGGTCTTCAAGGGAGCCACGGAGGGTCTTGGCGGTCACCCGGCAAGCCTTGCCGCGGGATGCTGCGACTGCCCGTGCACAAGTTCAGGGTACTAGGGTACCCCTACTCTAGTACACCGACAGCGATGCAGATGGGGTTGTTGCCCCCGAAGCCTTCTTCTTCGGTGGCATGTCGGTGAAGACGATGAAGATTTAGCTCGCGTGCACGCCGGATCAGGTTCGCACGATCTCGACGCCCCCTACCTAGCGCGCCAGAGATGTCGGGGATGCTGATTCCACCAACACCTATGGGGACAGGGCCCCTTTCGGTTTGGCGGGGGGCGTATGGACGCCGAGGTCTGCGCGGCCTTGTCCTTGGACTTGGCAGCGCTGTGGGCACCCTCGTCGATGTCCATTCTTCCGCCGGCGTCCACTCCACCGTCCGCCTGCTTCGGAGGTGGTGGAAGCGACGCAGACGGGGCTGTTGCCCCCGAAGCCTTCTTCTTCGGTGGCATGTCGGTGAAGACAATGAAAAACCGCTCGCGTGTATCGCCTCGATCCGCTCTTTGTGCGACCTCCGCCCCCCGCCGAACCGAAAGGGGCCCTGTCCCCATAGGTGTTGGTGGAATCAACATCCCCGACATCTAGGTAGGGGCAAGGAATTGAGCGCCGCCAAGGATTCCAACGCTGATCTGACGCTGAAGCTGGCCACCTTGACGGAGACGTTGGACAGCGCCAGGAAACGGGAGGCAGACTTGAAGAAGGACATCGAGGCCAACGAGGCGCTGCTAGCGAGGGCCGCCGAAACCCAGAATCTTCTCAGAGATACTGTAGAGCTCTGGAGGGCCTCGTGGACATTGCTGCAGTTATCGAAGACGAGCTGGTGGCGAAGCCGATGAGGCTCTGGATAGCGGCCCTCCATTCGTCGGTCTTGTCCGCCGTCGGAGGATAATCCAGGAGTAGCTGGGCCCGCGCCAAGGCTTCCGCCGGCGTGGTGGGCGGCAGCGGTGAACGGTGCGAGGAGCGGGACATGCTCGGACTCCTAACCAAGTTAGAAGGAGCAGTGTTCCATCCAGGCGACCGCACCTCACTGGGGCCAGCCTGCTGGCGTGCATGTTGGTCTTGAACGCCACGCGAACCACCAGCTTGATCTTGGGCCAGCGGACGTATGGTGCTGCGAACGCTATGACGCTGCTGGTCCCGCGCCTCCTGGGATGGGCGCGGTGGGCGTGTGGACGCCGAGGTCTGCGCGGCCTTGTCCTTGGACTTGGCAGTGCTGTGGGCACCCTCGTCGATGTCCATTCTTCCGCCGGCGTCCACTCCACCGTCCGCCTGCTCCGGAGGCGGTGGAAGCGACGCAGACGGGGCTGTTGCCCCCGGAGCCTTCTTCTTCGGTGGCATGTCGGTGAAGACGATGAAGATTTAGCTCGCGTGCACGCCGGATCGGGTTCGCACGATCTCGACGCCCCCCTACCTGGCGCGCCAGAGATGTCGGGGATGCTGATTCCACCAACACCTATGGGGACAGGGCCCCTTTCGGTTCGGCGGGGGGCGGAGGTCACACAAAGAGCGGATCGAGGCGATACACGCGAGCGGTTTTTACCCAGCTTCGGGCCGCACGGATGCGTAAAACCCTACTGCTGCTTGTTTGTGTGTATTGAATTCTTGCTCAGGAGCGACGAACGCTGCCAGACTGAGCGTGAGAGTGTTCCTGGTGTTGAATGAGCCGAACTAGCCGAACTAGCTGAACCCCTTCTACGTTGCGCCTGGGCCTCCTTTTATACTCTCAAGGGGTCACCGACAGGGGGCAACGTAGACAAGAAGGGTAAAAATGGAAAAGGATGCGGTAGGTGCAGCTACCGCTACTGTGGATACAGTGCACCCTGCCTAACTCTGACGGCAGGGGACAAGGGCATTAAATGCCTGTCTCAGTTGCTTAAACAGTGCAAAAAGTGACTGTTAGGAGCGCCACCGTTTGCCACGATGGCCTTCTCTTCATCTCCGCTTGCCACCTCGCACCCCTAGCTGCACAGCCTCCTGCCACGTGTGCTTGGGAGAGTCCTAGAGCGACACGTTAGCAGGTGTGCTGGAGCGCAGGCACGAAGTGGGGGTTTCCCGCGGCAAGCTCCTTGCCGCGGTCATCGTCTTGTCGTGTTTGGGAGCTTGTCGCTCATCGGGCCTTGCCGGGCCGCAGGACGCATTGCGGCAAGCTTCCTTCGTATGCCTTGAGTGGCCTTCCCGGCAAGCTCCTCTTGCCGGGGTCTTGTCTCTTCCCGGCAAGCTCCTCTTGCCGGGGCCTGGGTTGGCCTTCCCGGCAAGCTCCTCTTGCCGGGGCCTTGGTTTGAGTACTTTATTCTTGAATGGTCTTCAAGGGAGCCACAGAGGGTCTTGGCGGTCACCCGGCAAGCCTTGCCGCGGGATGCTGCGACTGCCCGTGCACAAGTTCGGGGTACTAGGGTACCCCTACTCTAGTACACCGACACCCTAAATGTCAGGAGGCACCAAGAACAATGTTCTCGTCGCAAAACCATCGGAACGATTCCAAGATACCCGCGTGATCCTAAAAATAATTTCGTGAAATTTGAGAAGAGAAGAGTCAAAACTCTACGTCAGGATGCCTTACCAGAGCGATGAAGGGACTGGGGAGTAAAAAGAATTCCTAAACTCTCCGATATATAATTCCTAAATGACTCAAAACATTTTTTCTAGACTTAACAATGACTGCTAATTCGATCAAGCAGTGGGGCCTCCTAAGGTCGGGGAAGGCTCTGATTACCAACTTGTAACGCCCTCGATGCGGCTATATCTCCCACGTGTCAAAGCACGACTTAGAGGCATAACCACATTGAAAGCAATGTCGCAAGTGAGGTAATGTTCACACAACCCATGTAATACATAAGTGAAAGAGATACATAGTTGGCTTACAATCGCCACTTCACACAATTACATGAATAAAGCATTACATCAACCAGATACAAACAAGGTCCGACTACGAAACCAAAATAAAAGAAGACTACCCCAAAAGCTACACAGATCCCCGATCGACCCCAACTGGGCTCCACTACTGATCAACTAGAGCGAAACAACAAAGGACAAGATCTTCATCGGGCTCCTCCTTGAGCTTGGTTGCATCACCTGCTCGGTAACATCGACACTTGCAAACTGGTTTTGGAAGTATCTGTGAGTCACGGGGACTCAGCAATCTCGCACCCTCGCGATCAAGACTATTTAAGCTTATAGGAAGGGTAACATGTATGAGGTGGAGCTGCAGCAAGCGACTAGCATATATGGTGGCTAACATACGCAAATGAGAGCGAGAAGAGAAGGCAAAGCACGGTCGATAAAACTATGATCAAGAAGTGATCCTAGAACAACCTACGTCAAGCATAACTCCAACACCGTGTTCACTTCCCGGACCCTGCCGAGAAGAGACCATCACGGTTACACACGCAGTTGATGTATTTTAATTAAGGTCAACTTCAGGTTTTCTACAACCGGACATTAACAAATTCCCATCTGCCCATAACCGCGGGCACGGCTTTTGAAAGTTTAAATCCCCGCAGGGGTGTCCCAACTTAGCCCATCACAAGCTCTCACGGTCAACGAAGGATATTCCTTCTAGCGGGAAGACCCGATCAGGCTCAGAATCCCGGTTACAAGACATTTAGACAATGGTAAAACAAGACCAGCAAAGCCACCCAGATGTGCCGACAAATCCCGATAGGAGCTGCACATATCTCGTTCTCAGGGCACACCGGATGAGCAAGACGTCGGGTAAGCCAGCCCAGAGTTGCCCCTGGTAGCCTCGGACATCGCTCAGTTGGACCAACACTTAGAGAAGCACTGGCCCGGGGGGTTAAATAAAGATGACCCTTGAGCCGGCCGACTCAAGGGAAAGAAAAGGCTAGGTGGCAAATGGTAAAACCAAAGTTGGGCCTTGCTGGAGGAGTTTTATTCAAGGCGAACTGTCAATGGGTTCCCATTATAACCCAACCGCGTGAGGAACGCAAAATCCGGGAACATAACACCGATATGACGAAAACTAGGGCGGCAAGAGTGGAACAAAACACCAGGCATAAGGCCGAGCCTTCCACCCTTTACCAAGTATATAGATGCATTAATTAAATAAGAGATATTGTGATATCCCAACAAGTAAACATGTTCCAACAAGGAACAACATCTCCATGTTCCAACAAGGAACAAACTTCAATCTTCACCTGCAACTAACAATTCTATAAGAGGGGCTGAGCAAAGCGGTAACACAGCCAAACAACGGTTTGCTAGGACAAGGTAGGTTAGAGGCTTGGTTCAACAATATGGGATGCACGATAAGCAAGTGGTAGGTATCGCAGCATAGGCATAGCAAAAGAGCGGGCAACTAGCAAGAAAAGATAGAAGTGATTTCGAGGGTATGGTCATCTTGCTTGAAATCCCGCAAGGAAGAAGAACGAGTCCATGAAGAAGACAAATGGACGTAGTCGAACGGGTCCTCACAAACGTGACGTTAACGGAACTAACCCGAAGAAGCAACACCGGAAAAGACGCAAACAACAAGGTAAACAACCAACACATAAGCATGGCATGATGCACAACCAAGTATGATGCATGTTCGGTTTAAATATGCATGACATGGCAAAGTGCAACAACCAAAACTACAAATTAAGTGGAGCTCAATATGCAACGAGTTGCATATTGACGGAACACCACATCCATTATTTAGTTCTTTCTCGGTTATGTATCCACCAATATTAAATGTTGGTTAACATGACAAGAGGTGAGGCATAACAAAACTAGACCATCTAAACAATTTAAATGGGGCCGGATATAACAAATAACGAATCCGGTGAATCCCCATACGCATTTAGCAAATTAAAGCAAACACAATTTAAACCATCTTAATGTTGTTAACATGATGCGGATGACATGTTCAAGTTTTAAGCCATATTTATGAGAATGTTGATAAGAGCATATTAAGGAGCATTTGACACCGTGGTGGAAAGAAAAGGGGTGCCACGGCAACGATAACGAAAACGGTGCCAATGCAACGTTCTGGTTCCGGTAACTCGATTGAGATACCGATGCAAAGGAGAAGTGTGCGGATGCGTGCAAAAGATGATGGGGTGATCCCGGATTCCGGGTTCCCACGGGTTGACGACGGCAAAAGAGGAGGACCGAGCAAGTTACAACTCGGACACGGTGCAGATGACGGGTGCATCTCATACAACACATGCAAATGTTCTCGGACGGTCGTCTCGGGGTTATACCTTCGAAGCATGCGTTATCGGAGGGGTTCAAGTTCAAAGTGGTGTAGGGGAAGTAGACGTTCTCGGGAACGTTCGATAGTGGAAGTAGGGGTACATGACGACGGTAGAGGTACTTGTGATCTTGGCGGTGGTAGTCGTTCACGTTCTTAGTTGCACAATTTTCCGTAGATGTTGATGTCATCGGTGTCGTGGTACTTGGGGTCTTTGGACTTTCCAGTCCCGTTCTTGCGACGGTAGTTGTACACGGTCCACAAGACGTCGATCGTTCGGGGTCCGACTTGCGGGTCTTGCCGACATGAGTGGTACTTGGCGTTTTGTGTAGACGAACTTGGCGCATCCGAAGGTGCTTGGTGAATCCCCGTAGTCGTGCACGGGACGTAGAGGAAGCGTTTCGGTCTGTTCTAGTACGATCATCCATATGGTCTTGCCGATGGTGTACTTGACGAGTACCATGGAGGCGGTCTTGGCATGCAACGAGCAACGATGTGGTGCATAGACAAGGAGAAGGCCAACCCAGACCAGACCTGGCCAAACGGGCCGGCCCGGCACGGCACGGCCCGGCCCGTGCTAATCGTGCCTGGCCCGGCACGGCCCGCCATGGCACGTTTAATAGCCGGGCCGTGCCGTGCCGGCCCACGGGCGCTGCTCCTTGGCCCAGGCA